>NW_013796056.1:0-2814 GCF_000517525.1 Limulus polyphemus | reverse complement strand
TCCCGCTATTGGGAAAAGAGTAGCCTAAAAGTTGGCGGTGGGTGGTGTTGACTAGCTGTCTTCCCTCTAGTCTTTCACTGCTAAATTAAGGATGATTAGCGCAGATAGCCCCTTTGTAATTTTACGCGAAATTCTAAACAAAGTTATCATGGGTATAAATCGTAATCAACAAATAAACTGGGCAAAATACCAAGAAATACTAAAAAATACCCCCCCCCCAAAAAAATAATCCTATCAACAGTGCTGAAAACTACTCTGTAAATGATAATTATAGCAGTACAGTCATAGAGTGCCTTATAAACGCGGCAACATCACAACCAAATATGGCAACCACACGTACAACTCCCAAATACCATGAAAGAACGCAGAAAAATACGCAAAAATATACATAAACATGCAAAATCACGAACTAAAAACAAACTAAATACACTCAGAAACACTATAAGAAATGAAATAAGAAACTTAAAGCAGACAACTGGGATGAATACTGTTCAAAAACAGACTCTAAGAATTTCTTGTCTCACCTGAAACGATTCATCGAAAACAAAGACGTATATCCCACACTAAAATACAATAAAACAGTCAACACAAACACACAAAAGGTAGAAATATTTATAAAACACATTGAAAATACTTACGAAACACCAAATGAACCAACAACGAACACGTCGTTCTACAATAAAGTTAACAGTTACACTAACGCAAGTAAAGACTTTACAAACCTATTTTAACATTCATACAAGACACCCTTAAAAAAGACATAAAGAAACAATGCTCCAGGACAAGGTGAAATACAATACATACTAAGTCAAAAATGTTCACCATGATTGTACAATCATCTAGAGGCAATTTTCAATCTATCCCTCAAATCAGGCTACATACCAACTGCTTGGAAGCTAGCGGATGTCTTAATGTTTCTGAGGAAAGGAAAGCCAGCAAATAGACCAAAAATCTACAGACCAATCAACCTAACCAGCTATATTGGAAAACTTATAGAAAAAAATAATCAGTTTCAGACTTTTAGCTTATCTCGAACTGACATCAAAATTACCGGAAATACAAAAAGGATTCCTGAAAAAAAAAGACAAACCACAGACCATTTGGTAAGATTTACAGAAACTATAATAGATAGCTTTAACCGGAACGAATGCACTGTCGCCTGCTTTCTCACGTTGGGAAAGCTTTTGACAGTGTATGGCACAATGGATTAAAATGTTAAATATCCAAAATAAAACTATCACTAGGTATTATTCGCTGCCTTTCCAACTTTCTAGACAACTGAAAAGTAAGAATTAATGTATTGGGCACCTTCTCGGAGTATTTTATTCCAGAGGCAGATGTTTTGCAAGGAGGGATACTAAGCCCTATACTATTGAATGCCTCTGTTAGATCCAAATTCTTGCTTCTATTTCCAGTTTGCTGATGATGTGATTATATGGAAGAGCTCCTATACTCCAACCATAGCAGCGACAAATTTACAACCGCGATTAAATCAAATTGAAAACTACTGTAACAAGTGAAGAATTAAGATAAATGCCCCCAAAACACTAATCATAGTATTCACAAAATCAACCAAGACAAGCAAACAAGTATATTGATCTGTTTTGAAGTCTGTCTGATAACATAGGAATATTTGCATAGTTGTCTAGGAAGGTTGTGTTAATGCGAACTCTGTGTGCCTTAGTGATTATTGAGTTTTGAATTGTCTGTAGTTTGTTTATTTGTGATTTGGCTACATTTATCCATGCTGGACATTTAATTCTGTTGGGCAGGCATACTTTACCACTGGACGTATGTAGGTTTTATAAATTTTAAGTATGTCCAATTTAGCCTTGAATCGTAGGTTAGGCCTAGGAATTTGGCTGATGTGGCAACCGGAGAAGAGTTCCATTGAGTTATAATATTGGGGAAATACTAAGTTTATTTATTATCTCTGACCGTTCTTTAGTCATGTGGATCAGGAACACCTCGGATCTTTACCTCCCTCCTTGACCGTTGTTTTGATTCTTGAACATTGTAGATGAATCCCACATCAGTTCTCCCATATTCTTCGTTCTGGTAGCTGGGAAATTCCGCTTTAACGTCATGCAGTCATCATATGAATGCTGCGATTGTTTGTATGTTATCGCACGTGCGAGTGGCCGGCCCTTTTCAGTCTATCCATGTCCATGGATGTAGAAACGTAGATTTTTTTTTTACAGTAAATATTTTGCTTTCTGCCGTTCGTTATAAACATTCAGTCTTGTTTATACAAACAGTCCCATGATACTGATAGAAAAATATACAGTACTAACCTTATTTTTTATATAAAAGACCATTTAAAAATAAAATTAACACTATATCTAACTACAGGTTTGCCCAGTAGTAGGTGGCCATAGGTTACATAACGAATCTACTAGATTTAGTGGTGAGAGGTACTTAGGTCTATCCTCATCATGTATGATAAAGTTGCTCAGTGTTCTTAGTGAAGTATTTTTATTTCTGGAAGTACCGAAAATTGTTTAATCTTGAAGTCTAAGTTCAAGGGAAGTCAAGTTCAATCTACACCTTGATCAACGTATGTTATTGCGTTATATTAGTTTCGAAGTGTTCGGGTCCTCATCAGTAACCCTGAACACAAGTTAACCAAAGAGAGATAAGCTGGACCTATACACTGGATAGGTGAAGTGAAGAAAAAAATGTCATTGGCCACTGTGAAACTTTCTTTACTTCACCTATTCAGTGTTTAGGCTTTTCTCATAGTGGCTATAAAGCACGTTCACACCAGCAGTATGTTTGATGAGAGAGAAGTGTAATAGACTTAAAATGAGACCC
>NW_013796055.1:0-575 GCF_000517525.1 Limulus polyphemus | reverse complement strand
TCATCTGGATAGCTATTTGCTAAGTCAGAACATTTTTCTTGCAATTTTTCGTTTTCGAAGTCTCCAGAAACAATATTTTGCACATCTAGTAGAAATCCAAACCGTGAATCTAAATCTAGTAAGCGAGAAAATCTTCCTGTTATTTCTGTAATCAAGGCGATCAATAACATCTTTCATGATGCGATAAATTTCCTGTTCAGCAGTCAATCCAGCATCACCTACATTTTTATCTGGCATTCGTTTACGACGTATTTTTCTTCTTTCAATGGTCAATCCCCATGTTTCACAGTGATTCTTGCCCACTTTAAGTGCTTCTTGACAGGACTTTTCACGTGATTCTATCAATTTCTCTTTCAAAGACTCAAGATAAGCAGCTGCTTCTCTAAAATTCCTTTTTGGGTCCTGAAGTTGTTTCTGCTCTTGATTGATAGATGATAAAAGATTTCTCAAAAAATTCAAAAGTACAAGAAAATCAAATGTAAGCATGCGTTGCAGAATATTATGAGCACCACATTTTGTTTCAGCCGTGTTGCCATTCTCACTTGTCTAACAGTCTCTAACAGTCCCAGCAATTC
>NW_013796054.1:0-725 GCF_000517525.1 Limulus polyphemus | reverse complement strand
CATCTAAAGATACTAGTGTTCTTCGTCGTCTATAATCCCATTCGGAAGTGTCTTATTTGCTGAAAAGCTAATAAACAAAAGGGAAAAAGAACTGCAAAAAGACAGAAGCAAGAAAAGATTAAAATGAATCATTAAAATAACGAGATACAGAAACAAGGGTTAGGAAAAAACAAACGTTACCTTTACAACAATCCTTCTAAAGTTCTTTGTTGTTTGTTTCATTTTATTGACGTAAGCCTAATTGGAAATCAATGGGTATCGTGATAAAAGGGAAAAGAACGGGAGGAAAAGATTGTAATAAAATCTTATCTTAACAGACATATTTGAAACTTTCTAACATATATATATTTATATATATTCCCAAACTTCGGAAATCTACGGTATAGAAGACCGTGTCGTAAGCTGTTCACAGAATCATGACGTTTTACGAACACAGAAGACGTTCTGTAATAGTTCCAAAAAGTCTACTGCGCAATCGCAATGGAGCACAGGAACTTCTATTGTATATATATATGTGTATATGTGTGCACCTTAAAGTTTACTTATTTTGATAAAACTTTAGAAAAAACGACCTTTAAATTGGGCATTAATCTATTAATCGTAAGATCTATTACCTTTTAAATGTAAAACAACACTATTGAAAATACCTAATGTGGTATATTAATTTTAGTTGTTTTGTATCAATCTATATATGGTTCGTATTAAATGATTAATGATGCATGAAC
>NW_013796053.1:0-1697 GCF_000517525.1 Limulus polyphemus | reverse complement strand
TTATTAATTAAATTATAAATATATCAATTCATGTGAATATGACTGAAAATTTTCATTTTTTCTGAAAAGGTGGTGTCTATTTACTTGTGACCACGCTGTGTATAAGAGTTTCAACACACAGTCAGGCTAGAGTAACTAGTCAGTAGTAGAAACCACGCTTGGTAGATGAAGGTAAAGAAACATGACCTTGATACAATTTCGACACGAGGGCATTAACCTGTCAACATCACCAAAGTAAACACGATCTTTACTCAATTACCTATAGTGTGTACCATTGACCTTAACTACAAACAAGATTATTCTGATACAAGAAGATTACTATATTCTACTTAACATAAATCACTCTTACAATATCTTCAATTTAAAAACATTTATTATTCTTTGTACTACAAAGATTTTGATATTTGTATAAAAAGATAAACATAGTTTTATCTTATGAGATTTGTCTTATTTCATTTACAAATAATGTTATTATGCATGGAAAGATTAATGTACATCAATCTAAAAAACCTTTATTAAGGGTAGTACAATAAGAAGTTTGATAATTGTATACATTATGTAACAAATATACCAGTAATACCTATTAAAGGTCTACATAAAAAGGTATTTCTAGTACTAAATGGTTTCCTGTAACAAAATCTTAACACACATATATATATTATTTATTAGATGTCTACAAAGAGACAGTCATGAAAATAACTTGTTGTTCTAATGAATATAAGTTAAAAGTTGATGATAAAGATCTGTTGCTCTAAAGTCTAAACTGTCTCTCTTGTTATATTAGACTAATGTTGAATTTCGACAGTGATCATGACATCTTGTAGTTCTAGCCTGTCTCGGTCGAAACTAGGCAGTTATTAAAATGACTTGTTATTCTAGTCAGTCAGTCTCTGTAAAATCTGACAGCTATGATTTATTTGGTGAGAAACGATGTCTGATAATAAAGAGTAGAGCCTGGTAATAATTGTAAAAATCTGTAATGAACGTTTCGGAATTACACAAATCTATTATAATAACGAATTAAACATTTTTTAGTATAATTACTGATATAAAAGTACAATGAATAATGTTAGAAAATTATGAAACATTCAATTTTTAAGAAAAAAAGAGAGAGAGGGAGCTGTTTAAATAAATCAAGAGAAAGAGTTGGAATTTCTATTGAGGCTTGGATTTTCATTTATAATGTGTAGACCATCTTTTATCAATAGTTCGTGATCATTACAATCATAATTTAGAATTGAAAAGTTTTCTAAGAGAACAGAGTGTGATGTAATATTGTTGTGAAAATATACGGGAGAGTTAGCTAGAATTTGATGTTTAATCCCAGTTCTGTTAGAAACTTGCATGTGTTCCAAGTCATGTCTTTGTAAATGGAGAGAAGTCTTGCCAATGTAGGTGGCTTTACAGCTACCACATGTTCGACTTTTGAACATAAGAGTGAAGGTAAAATGTCTTTAGTTCTAATGAAATTACTGTTGCGTCAGCGAGGTCACGTGACTAGTGTCACGCCCCTGCTTTCTGGAAATATCTTGTATCTTCGTGAATTGTCGGGAGATTACTAGATATAAGGTAGTCTGGTATATATAAGAGGGTGACAACTTGACAGGACAATAATGTGTGTGTAGGTAATGAGTAATTGAACTGCAGTCAGAGAGAGACGTATTGTTGAACTCTAGCTCGTGATATGTGAATTATAG
>NW_013796052.1:0-567 GCF_000517525.1 Limulus polyphemus | reverse complement strand
AACATCAAGGTGTTAAATCATGAAGGAGTACCAGAAGCCATAGAGAAGTTTTATGGTGTGACAGGACATTCTACAAGGTTGTGAGGACCAGTGTGGGTGACTATCAAGCTCATGGGCATAAAGGACAGACAGAAAGTATACTTGGCTGACATGGAAGACGAATGCATATTAGGATTGGACTATCTACTACCGAGGAAGTTTGTAATTGATTTTTATAAAATGACGTTTGGGGACAACAAAGGCCAAGTTCCTGTAACTGTTAAAAGAGAGGTTGAACTAATTAGGTGCCATCAAGGTGAAGTCAAAGTGAATGAAGAAGTTGATGATGACGAAGTGGAACCAGGTATAGATATTAAAGCAGAGCAGGAGAAAGATCAAGATTAGAAGCCAATAATTGATTTTTTCAAAGCAAGTGTTTCACACCCTGCTTGGGAGAAGGTGTCTAGTCTAAGCCCTGAGACAAAGCACTATTGGGCGCAATGGGACCAGTTAAAGCTTGAAGATGGTATTATTGTATGGAGATGGGAAACTACAGATGGGAAAGTGACGACTTGGCAAACGGTTATA
>NW_013796051.1:0-574 GCF_000517525.1 Limulus polyphemus | reverse complement strand
TAACTTAGATTATCTAAGATATTCTATAAACTTATAACATTTTTTTCGAATAATAATAATTCTACGTGGTTACTTTGATGTACTATAACTATATAAGGCTCCCCGTACGGCGCGATAGAGTGGATATTCATTTGGTTTTCAATAAATGCATTAGGCGGATAAGACACTGCTGTGCAAGAAATGTCCAAGAAATTATGGGTTCAAGCCCCCTCTTGTAATTTCAAATGTGTTAATCTATTTGTATTAAGTAATTTATTTGGACTATCACCACGTTTTTTTTGTTTTTTTAATACACACAAGCTTTCGGCTCAATTACCTAAGCCTTTTACAGGTGCGAGACGTTTAATAAACAACAGGATCTAATGGAACATTTCGAATCACAAGTTGCCTAGCAACAACGAAAAACAAAACGTGCTCTAAGTTTCTTTATAAAAAATCAGCCTGGAGCCTAATAAGCTAAAAAACATGTTACAAGGTCAAGAAGCATAACAAGCAATATTATTATTGTGGTTTGTTATGCTAGAAGATAAAATCAACAGTAAGAATAGATAAATAAGAAATCTGTTAATCTGTT
>NW_013796050.1:0-573 GCF_000517525.1 Limulus polyphemus | reverse complement strand
TAAGTTACTTTTATTTCTTTGTTTTTCATATTTATTCTTTACTTATTATTATAAAAGTAACTACAATTAAAGTACGATCTTTTTAAAGTTATTTAAGACTAGATTACGTAAAATAATAATATAATTAAAATGGTTCACGAGGCACGCACGCGACCAGCTAATGGGTAATATAATTCGATAGCGTAACGTGAGCTGCACGTTCCCTGAGTGATTCACAACTTATATTTTATAACGATGCGGATAGTAGTTAGACACTGTTCAAAAGGTAATAAAACAAAAAAGTAATTATAAATATATGTATGATGTTACGAACTTGGAGCTACTTAAGATAAACGAATGTAGTTTCATGTTACAGTTTGAATTGATTCTAGCAAGAAAAAAAGGTTATTTTAGGTTTATTTCGATTTTTTTGGTGGTTACGAGGTCGGTCGAAATGACCGATCCGGTTTTGAGATAATGTAGAGAAAATAACATATAAACTATAAGGATTTAGTGAAAAAAACGTTTTAAACGCATTTAGGAGGTTTTAGGGATTACACAAAGGAAATTTGAAATTTCTGAGATGGCGAAACG
>NW_013796049.1:0-795 GCF_000517525.1 Limulus polyphemus | reverse complement strand
CTTCTTGACAGAGGCTTTTCAGGTGACACATCTCAGCAGCATCATTGTTCCGTTGTTCACTTCGTCCAACTGAAATGTCCTGGATCATGATAACGCCAAAGCCTGTTGGCATGCACCACTTTTGATTTACCTCGCAGACCACATTTTACCCAGAAAGTCACGTCTGAGAGACGATCCACTATGTCATTTGGGCCTTACCATGGAGAAGACAACTTAGGGAGACTTCCCTTTGGTCTTCCTGGAATTATACAACCACACCTTGTCTCCTGGTACAAAGCTGGCTTCAGTAGATCTCTTATCATAACATAGCTTCATGGAATCAGCAGACGTTTCCAAGTTTGAACACACTTGATGGTGAATATCATCCATCCTTTCAGATAACACTTTCACGAACTCTGACACATTTTAAGGCAACTCTTCGTAAGGAGAGTGTCCTGTTATCAGATCCACTGGCAACCGAAGTTCCCGACCAAACATCAGCTTTGTTGGAGTGTATCCAGTGGCTCCATGCTCTGTTGTTCTATCTTGGCGGCTATTACAAAACTTTGCCAATTCCTATTCAAGTGTCAAATTGTACTTTTCTACCATCTCATCAGACTGAGGGTGAAGTGGCGTTGTCCTGGTCTTTCGTATGCCAAACAACTTGCAGCATTCATGGAACACAGCTGATTCGAAGTTATGGCCTTGATCTGAATGCAGTTCGTATGCCATACCAAATCTCAAGAAGAAATCACTAATAGACAAAGCTACAGTTGTAGCTTCCTGAATTGGTATTGCATATGCCTCAGGCCACTT
>NW_013796048.1:0-576 GCF_000517525.1 Limulus polyphemus | reverse complement strand
GTACACAGTATCATTAAATCTTGTGTCTTCTTATTGACAGTACACAGTATCGTTAAATATTGTGTCTTTTTATTGATAGTACACAGTATTGCTAAATCGTGTGTCTTCTTATTGATAGTACACAGTATTGTTAAATCTATTGTCTTCTTATTGACAGTAGACAGTATCGTTAAATCTTGTGTCTTCTTATTGACAGTACACAGTATCGTTAAATCTTGTGTCTTCTTATTGACAGTACACAGTATCGTTAAATATTGTGTCTTTTTATTGATAGTACACAGTATTGCTAAATCGTGTGTCTTCTTATTGACAGTACAAAATATTGTTAAATCTTGTGTCTTCTTATTGAAAGTACATAGTATCGTTAAATCTTGTTTTTTCTTATTCACAGTACACAGTATCGTTAAATATTGTGTCTTCTTATTGACAGTAGACAGTATCATTAAATCTTGTGTCTTCTTATTGACAGTACACAGTATCGTTAAATCTTGTGTCTTCTTATTGACAGTACACAGTATCGTTAAAACTTGTGTCTTCTTATTGACAGGACACATTATTGTTAAATCTTATGTTTTC
>NW_013796047.1:0-577 GCF_000517525.1 Limulus polyphemus | reverse complement strand
TTTTACACAAGGAGGATACATTGACCATCGATTTAATCAGCCCCAGACCATGGCAAGCCCCTTACAGAGCCCGCAGCTGAACCCTAATGCAGACATATTCAGTCCCGTTTGAAGTCACATCCCAGATATGAATGTCAGTAATAGGAGTGATTCAGTGCGAAGGAAGCCACAGGAATTCGATGGGAAGGCACTGTGGGAAGCATATAGAGCACAATTTGAGCTACTGCCAGAGATGACTGGATGGACAGAGGAACAGAAAGGTGTATATCTGGCAACGAGCTTGAAGGGACAACCACTGGAAATACTTGGACAGTTGTCAGCAGACGACAGGCACAGCTATAGAGCTCTGGTGTCGGCTCTAGAACTCAGATACGGAACCCAAAATCAGTCAGAAGTCTACAGGGCTAGGTTTAGGACGAGAATCCGTGCTAAAGGGGAGAACCTGCAAGAGCTGGCACAAGACTTGGAAAGCATGGCACACAAGGCCTACCCAACTGCACTGCCTGATCTCCTCAAGTTGATGCTGAGGGATCAGTTCGTCCACAACTTAAGATACAAGTGAAGCAAGCACACCCCT
>NW_013796046.1:0-579 GCF_000517525.1 Limulus polyphemus | reverse complement strand
AAGCCATTAACTGAACAAGAAATAAGAGAGAGAAAAAAACACGTGCTAGACAGCTTAATGCGCTAACCCCTAAGAAAATAATTCCTTTGTGCCTGCCAGGGCTTGAACCTAGGACCTTCCGCGTGTTAGGCGGATGTGATAGCCACTACACCACAAGCACTTATTTGTCATTTTTGTCTAATTCTGATAATTTCATAATGTATACAAATGTAACTTTTGAAAGCCTTATAGTAGTGTAAAAAAAAAAACTTTGCCTATCAAGGATAGATCTTGGTATTAGTTTGTTGTACAACAAATACAATAGTCATTACTCCTTCAACTTTTTTACAACTTAGGGATTAGCTATCAATATTGTAAGCTTTGGGGTTAATGCTTAGTGACTAGGTCTGAAAATATAACACAAGAATATCGACTTACCTCAATTTAAAAATACAAATTCCAATAAAATCCCTGTACGTTTTACTGCAACCTAAGATACAAGTGTCTGATGCATCTTTCTCCACTGCTCGTCAAGTTTTAATTATGAAAAAGAAATCGAGTCGAAAGTACAATATAACAATATATATATATATATAATTA
>NW_013796045.1:0-1014 GCF_000517525.1 Limulus polyphemus | reverse complement strand
TAAGTGTAACTCTAGTTACAGAATTTATAACCATCATACTCATCTTTAGCCTTTCTTGCTACAACTACTCCATGAACACCTAGGTGTAACTATAGTTACCGAATTTATAACCACCATACTCATCTTTAGCGTTATTTGGTACAACAACTCATCGAACACCTTGGTGTAACTCTAGTTACCAAATTTATAACCACTATACTCATCTCTAGCCTTACATGGTACAACTACTCCATGAACACCTAGGTGTTACTCTAGTTACAGAATTTATAACCTTCATACTCATCATTAGCCTTACTTGGTACAACTACTCCATAAACACTTAGGTGTAACTCTAGTTACGGAATTTATAACCACCGTATTCATCTTTAGCCTTATTTAGTACAACTACTCCATGAACGCTTAGGTGTAACTCTAGTTACAGAATTTATAACCACCATATTCATCTTTAGCCTTACTTGGTACAACATTCCACGAACACCTTGGCGTAACTCTAGTTACCAAATTTATAACCACCATACTCATCTTTTGCTTTACATGGTACACCTACTCCATGAACACCTAGGTGTTACTCTAGTTAAAAGGCTAATGATGAGTATGATGGTTATAAATTCTGCTTGGTACAACTACTCCATAAACACTTAGGTGTAACTCTAGTTACGGAATTTATAACCACCGTATTCATCTTTAGCCTTATTTAGTACAACTACTCCATGAACACCTAGGTGTAACTATAGTTACCGAATTTATAACCACCATACTCATCTTTAGCGTTATTTGGTACAACAACTCCTCGAACACCTT
The DNA here is from genome assembly GCF_000517525.1 of Limulus polyphemus. Lineage (NCBI taxonomy): Eukaryota > Metazoa > Arthropoda > Merostomata > Xiphosura > Limulidae > Limulus > Limulus polyphemus. Next base: position 213 of record NW_013796045.1, on the reverse strand, counting down.
GGTGTAACTCTAGTTACCAAATTTATAACCACCATACTCATCTCTAGCCTTAAATGGTACAACTACTCCGTGAACACCTAGTTTTAAATCTAGTTACAGAATTGATAACCATCATACTCATCATTAGATTGACTTGTTACATCTACTCCATAAACACCACGGTGTAACTCTAGTTACCGAATTTATAACCACCATACTCATCTTTTGCTTTAC
>NW_013796044.1:0-645 GCF_000517525.1 Limulus polyphemus | reverse complement strand
AATGGACAGGTTTAGTTGTTTGAATGGACAGGTTTAGTTGTTTGAATGGACAGGTTTAGTTGTTTATATGGACAGGTTTAGTTGTTTGAATGACCAGGTTTAGTTGTTTGAATGGTCAGGTTTTGTTGTTTAAATAGACAGGTTTAGTTGTTTATATGGACAGGTTTAGTTGTTTATATGGACAGGTTTAGTGGTTTATATGGACAGGTTTAGTTGTTTGAATAGACAGGTTTAGTCACATTTTTAGAAGATGATAACTCTATTATATCAATATTTCTTCCAACAAAATTATTGATGTAAATAAAGCAGCAAATGGGAATGTGCACGTGCTCTCCATAGTAACAAACTTAATGTTCACAGCGCTATCTGTTCTTAAGTGGAACAGAATTGTTAAAGCGTTTAAACCAATATGACCGGGTACTATAGTTGAAAAACATACACGATTTCCCTTCGTAAATATATCTGTAGGTTCAGGTACAAGGCGTGCGAAACATAATGATATACAGATACTGTAAAGTAAAAAAACAAACAAAAATTATAAGAAGTCACCTGGTGTCGTATGATTTACTATATTAAACAGCATGTAACGAGCCACCTGGTGTCTTACGATATACTATATTAAATAGGCACAAGTAAAGCTATTCT
>NW_013796043.1:0-577 GCF_000517525.1 Limulus polyphemus | reverse complement strand
CCTGGTTAGTCCAACCTCTCTTTTAACACTTACCAGAATTTGGCCTTTGTTGTTCCCAAACGTCATTTTATCGAAATTAAATACACACTCCTCGGTAGTAAATAGTCCAACCCTAATATGCATTGGTTTTCAATGTCAGCCAAGTACGCTTCGTGTCTGTCCTTTATGCCCATGAGCTCAATAGTTACCCACACTGGTCGCCACAACCTTGTATAATGTCCTGTCACACCACAGAGCTTCAGTATGGCTTCTGGTACTCCTCTGTAATCCAGCACTTTGATACTCACAAGAGTTTGCTGAGATGCAGAATCTATGACAAAGTTGCACTTTTGGCCATCCAGCTTTCCTGTCACGTAGACACTATGTATGCTTGCTATTTTACACTTAGCTGTTGGGACTTTCACGATGGGGGTTGGTGGGCGTCCCTCAACACCAACCACTACTGGTTTCCCCGAGGCTGACTTAGTGGTAGTATTCTTCTTATACTGGCTCCTCATATGTCCTTGCTCTCCACAGTTCCAACAACCTTTCTGGGTAGCAGCCTTTCCTGCTGTGGCATCTTCCCTGTGTTGAAGTT
>NW_013796042.1:0-578 GCF_000517525.1 Limulus polyphemus | reverse complement strand
AGCAGTGTAAGACTAGAGGGAAGGCAGCTAGTCATCACCACCCACCGCCAACTCTTGGGCTACTCTTTTACCAACGAATAGTGGGATTCACCGTCACATTATAACGCCCCCACGGCTGAAAGGGCGAGCATGTTTGGTGGGACGGGGATTCGAACTCGCGACCCTCAGATTGCGAGTCGAGCGCCCTAACCTCCTGGCCATGCCGGGAGACAAATATAGAGAAGGTTGCTTCGTGGAGTTCGTTGATCCTTTGGGGCATCGTGAGAATCATCTCATCAATTTTAGATTGTGGGATTTTCGCCCACTCTTGCTTCAAAACTTGGAGTAAATCGCTCTTCGAAGTTGGTTTTTTTGGTTGTTTCTTGACTTGCCGTCGAGTATGGCTCAGAGGTTTTCGATGGGGCTCATGTCAGGAGATTGGCTCGGTCAGGGCAACTTCTGGATACCATTTTCTTCCTGCCACTTTTGGGTGACACGGTGATTCATCTTCCTGAAACAACGTTGTGTTCTTGTCCACGAAACCCGAGGAATAAAGTGGCAAGAGTCTTTCCTCCAATATTTCGACGTATTTCGCAAAA
>NW_013796041.1:0-578 GCF_000517525.1 Limulus polyphemus | reverse complement strand
GTAGCTGATACTCAACAACTTAGCTTTCCAATAGTAATAGTAAGTTAAAACATAAAGGTAAACCTTAGTAATATATATATATATATGTTGTTTGTTTTAAGCGGAGAGCTACAACATGGGCTATCTGATCTGTGCCCATCAAGGGTATCGAGCTGCGATTTTTAACATTATAAGCTTACTACATAGCTACATAGGGTATATCTATGCATATTATACAAATAATAACTTGGTTTTAAACAACTAGAACAAAACAGATAAATAACACAAATAATACTGAACTACGTAGACCAGGAAAAGTTTAAAACACCAATATATAAATAATTTGAGATTTTCGAAAGTTTTTGCAATACGTTCTTCCACGTGCTTCACTTTGTTCGTTTCTTTTAAACAGAAGATTAAAAATGGGTTGAAAACAAGTATGGCTATGATATTATAAGCATAACGAATAATTAATTATGTTTTATCAGGAAAGGTCATAAATCGGACAATAATGTTATTAAAAAACAATCTAACAAATTTAACTAATTCTACTCCCATATCTTCATCTTTTGTTCTATTTAATATTTAATATTTATTTT
>NW_013796040.1:0-578 GCF_000517525.1 Limulus polyphemus | reverse complement strand
AATAATACGTAAATAAAAATACATACACACTCCTACGTAAATAAAGATACATACACACTCCTACGTAAATAAAGATACATACACACTAATAAGTAAATAAAAATACATACACACTAATATATAAAGATACATACACACTAATACGTAAATGAAGATACATACACACTCCTACGTAAATAAAAATACATACACACTCCTACGTAAATAAAGATACATACACACTCCTACGTAAATAAAGATACATACACACTCCTACGTAAATAAAGATACATGCACACTAATACGTAAAAAAAGATACATACACATTAATACGTAAATAAAGATCATTTTTGCTAGCACCTTTGGGTTTGAAAAGTAGGGTTAGCATTAATATTTTTTTCACCATTATATTTTTGCACTCTCCCATTATTTTAACCTTTTATCAATATTTAATTGTATAACGTTTCTAAACCTTTAGATGAACAGAATCTACTATCTACTGGTACTCTGAAATATTAAGTAGTATCTCTTATAACTAGAGAAGATTACAAGCTGGTACTCTGAAATATTAAGTAGTATCTCTTATAACTAGAGAAGAT
>NW_013796039.1:0-1007 GCF_000517525.1 Limulus polyphemus | reverse complement strand
TTTGGTTATCCACAGAACAGAAAAAACAGCAGCTTCATAATAATAGAACTATCTATCTTAAACCAAGGGATGCCAGGAAATTGGTACAAGGTTACAACAACAATGATAGATCACTAATAGCTTGTCTTTGTGGCAATAGAAAATGGACAAGAGTAAAACCCCAGATGGAAGTTGAGAACCAGGACCATAGCATTCATAACCACAATTATTAGGAGGATTTGAAATATTTGCTGAACTGTAAGAACAGTGTATGTTTGTCCTGTTGCTGGTATTATAAGTAAGACAAAGTTCCCCAACTGTAGGAACAGTGTATGTATGTCCTGTTGCTGGTATTATGAGGAAGACAAAGTTCCCCAACTGTAGGAACAGTGTATGGTATGTCCTGTTGCTGGTAGTTCCTACAGTTGGGGAACTTTGTCTTACTCATAAAGTGTATGTATGTCCTGTTGCTGGTATTATGAGTAAGACAAAGTTCCCCAACTGTAGAAACAGTGTATGTATGTCCTGTTGCTGGTATATGAGGTAGACAAAGTTCCCCAACTGTAGGAACAGTGTATGTTTGTCCTGTTGCTGGTATATGAGGTAGACAAAGTTCCCCAACTGTAGGAACAGTGTATGTTTGTCCTGTTGCTGATATATGAGGTAGACAAAGTTCCCCAACTGTAGGAACAGTGTATGTTTGTCTTGTTGCTAATATTATGAGGAAGACAAAGTTCCCCAACTGTAGGAACAGGGCACAGTTATCCTGAAACCAATATTACGAGTAGGATCCAGCATAGTCTAGTTGTGGCCCTGATCCAACTGACAATTGGTCTACCTTGGTATAAGCATCCAGGGGAATGGGAAAAAGGGAACCCAACTTTGTCCTCTTCTCACCGAGTTGAAAAATGTTTGGTTGTATTGTAAAATAAGTTTCTACTTCACACTCAGGAGAAAGGCTTCTTTGTCCACCATCCTAGTTACTGGGAATTGATAAGGACTCCCATGTTCCACTTGGAGAAAAAAGG
>NW_013796038.1:0-578 GCF_000517525.1 Limulus polyphemus | reverse complement strand
GCACTGGTTCACTCCTATTACTGACATTCATATCTGGGATGTGACTTCTAACGGGACTGAATATGTCTGCATTAGGGTTTAGCTGCAGGCTCTGTAAGGGGCTTGCCATTGTCTGGGGCTGATTAAGTCGATGGTCAATGTATCCTCCTTGTGGAACGGACAATAAATCGTTCTTTAACGTATCTAATTCGCTTTTAAATTTACTAATGTTTTCCATTTGTACCTCTTGACATTGTTGTTGATTTTCCTGTAGTTGCTGCTGACTTTCTTCCTGTTTCCTTTCTTGTTCCAGTTGCCACTGTTGTAGTCTCTCTTCTTGTTTATTTTCTTTCTCCCCCAACAACTGCTGTAATTTCTCTTCTTGTTTCTTTTCTCGTTCTTCTTGTTTATTTTCTTTTTCCTCCAACAACTGCTGTGATCTCTTATGTTTATTTTGCTGTTCGAGCTGCCATTGTTGTAGGTTTTCTTGCCACTGCTGTAATCTTTCTTCTTGTTTCTTTTCTCCTTCTTCTTGTTTCTTTTCTTTTTCCTCTGACAACTGTTGTAATTTTTCTTCTCGTTCTTCTTGTTTCTTTTCT
>NW_013796037.1:0-578 GCF_000517525.1 Limulus polyphemus | reverse complement strand
ATCGATGGGGTTCATGTCAGGAGGTTGGCTCGGGCAGGGCAACTTCTGGATACCATTTTATTCCTGCCACTTTTGGGTGTTTCTAGCAGTGTGACACGGTGCTTCATCTTCCTGAAACAACGTTGTGTTATTGTCCACGAAACCCGAGGAATAAAGTGGCAAGAGCCCTTCCTCCAATATTTCGACGTATTTCGCAAAATTTATGTTACCAACGCACTCCACTAAGCTCGATCTCCTACCAACCCAAACAGCTCCCCAAACCATCACACTTAAACCACCATGCTTCACAGTTGGCTGCAATCTGTTGAGCCAAAACTCTTGGTGAGGCATTCTCCAGATCCATATCCTTGCACTATCCGAAAATTGAGCAAATCTTGATTCGTCTGAGAACAATACGGTCTTCCAAAAGTCCAGAGGCTTGGTCATCATATCACTTGCTCACTTCTTTCGTCTGACTATGTTGGCAGGTCTTAATAAGGGCTTCCGTCTAGCTGCTCTGCAAAGATAACCCAATCTGTGGAGAATCCGTTGAACAGATTTCGGGCTCATCCCACCACCCTTGGCCAGTTCTGCAGTCG
>NW_013796036.1:0-579 GCF_000517525.1 Limulus polyphemus | reverse complement strand
AAACTTGCTCTTCATCGGTCCAGTAGTACATCGGTCAGACCTGATGATGTTCATTATGAGATGTTACACCATCTCTCTCCTGCCTCTCTTGCTATTCTTCTGGTTATTTTAAACCGGATCTGGCAGGAGCATATTTTTCCAGATGCTTGACGCCAGGCTATTGTCCTCCCTTTCTCTAAACCTGGGAAGGATCCCAAGATTCCTTCTAATTATTGTCCCATCGCTTTGACTAGTTGTCTTTGTAAGGTCCTAGAGAGGATGTTTAATGCTCGTCTTGTTTGGTTCCTGGAATCAAACATGCTTCTCTCGCCCACCCAGTCTGGGTTTTGTCGACAGCGCTCCACCATGGACCATCTGATCCGACTTGAAACATCGATAAGGGAAGCCTTTCTCAAGAGAGAACACATTTTTTCTGTGTTCTTCGATCTCGAAAAGGCTTATGACACTACGTGGAGGTATGGAATTTTGCAGGACTTCCACTCCTATGGGTTGCGTGGCCATTTACCCATTTTTATTTGCAATTTTTTACTGAACAGGCGATTCCAAGTCCGTGTGGGTTCCACTTTTTCCTGTTCCTTC
>NW_013796035.1:0-578 GCF_000517525.1 Limulus polyphemus | reverse complement strand
ACCTTACAATTCATTCAGGTTAGATAGTAACTAGTATTACCTTACAATTCATTCAGCTTGAATAGTAGCTAGTGTTACCTTACAATTCATTCAGCTTGGATATAGCTTGTGTTACTTTACAAATCATTCAGCTTGGATAGTAGCTGGTGTTACCTTACAATTTACTCCGCTTGGATAGTAGCTAGTATTCTTTTACAATTCATTCAGCTTGGATAGTAGCTATTGTTACCTTACAATTCATTCAGCATGGATAGTAGCTAGTGTTACCTTACAATTTATTCAGCATGGATAGTAGCTAGTGTTACCTTACAATTCAGTTCATCTTGGATAGTAGCTGGTGTTACCTTACAATTCATTCAGCTTAGATACTAGCTAGTGTTACCTTACAATTCATTCAGCTTGGATAATAGCTAGTGTTACCTTACAATTCATCCAGATAGGATAGTAGCTAGTATTACCTTACAATTCATTCAGCTTGGATAGTAGCTAGTATTACCTTACAATTCATTCAGCTTGAATAGTAGCTAGTGTTACCTTACAATTCATCCAGATGAAATAGTAGCTGGTGTTACTTTACG
>NW_013796034.1:0-578 GCF_000517525.1 Limulus polyphemus | reverse complement strand
CTCTACTAAGTTCCGAACTAGTAGATAGAAAACCCGACATTGTTAGATCATGCTTGGAAAGAAGTTTCCAGAAGTATTTTAACGTCTGTAATAGGACACCCTGTTAAAACGTTAGGTAGATATAATATGCAAGTAAAAGTAGGAAACCTAGAGCTAAGTCATTCGTTTTACATCTGTAAACAGATAAACTTAGACACAGATGGTATTATAGGGCAAGATTTCTTAAGAACTTATGACACTGAAATATCTCTTACCCAAAGTAAGCTACGCATAGAAACAGAGGTCTTAAGTTTTGAAGGACTTGAACCTTCAAACTTATGTGCGACAGTTACGACACATGATACCTTCCCGCTGACTGACAGTCAGACGCCTAATGCTTGTACTAGCAAGGCTAAGGATCAACCGTCCCAGAACGACAGCACTGACTTCTTAAAGTGTAGTGACACACGACAAAGTCGGAGGCGTAAGAATAAGAAGTGTCCTAAAGAAAGTTCAAAAAGAAAGCCAGAGAATAGGACTACACAGAAAAACGTTAAACCTAGCAGAAGTCATGAAGATAAGGTGAGTGATAGTAAAAT
>NW_013796033.1:0-576 GCF_000517525.1 Limulus polyphemus | reverse complement strand
CTAGTGTGTTCTTATTGACAGTAAACACTATCGTTAAATCTTGTGTCTTGTTATTGACAGTACACAGTATCTTTAAATATTTTGGCTTGTTAGTGATAGTACACAGTATTGTTAATTCTTGTGGCTTGTTAGTGATAGTACACGGTATTCTTATATCTTGTGTCTTCTTTGTGACAGTACTCAGTATCGTAAATCTTGTGTCTTCTTATTGACAGTACACAGTATCGTTAAATCTTGTGTCTTCTTATTGACAGTACACAGTATCGTTAAATCTTGTGTCTTCTTATCGACAGTACACAGTATTGTTAAATCTAGTGTCTTCTTATTGACAGTACACACTATCGTTAAATCTTGTGTCTTCTTAGTGAGAGTACACAGTATCTTTAAATCTTTTGGCTTGTTAGTGATAGTACACAGTATTGTTAATTCTTGTGGCTTGTTAGTGATAGTACACAGTATTCTTATATTTTGTGTCTTCTTATTGACAGTACACAGTATCGTAAATCTTGTGTCTTCTTATTGACAGTACACAGTATCGTTAAATCTTGTGTCTTCTTATTGACAGTACACAGTATA
>NW_013796032.1:0-578 GCF_000517525.1 Limulus polyphemus | reverse complement strand
GCTATAACAAAACTTTGCCAATTCCTGTCCAAGTGTCCAATTGTATTTTTCTGCCATCCCATCAGACTGTGGGTGAAGTGGCGTTGTCCTGGTCTTTCGTATGCCAAACAATTTGCAGCATTAATGGAACACAGCTGATTCAAAGTTACGGCCTTGAAAAGAATGCAGTTCGTATGGCATACCAAACCTAAAGAAGAAATCACTAATAACTGATTTGGTATTGCATATGCCTAAGGCCACTTGGCGAAATAATCCATCACCACACAAATGTACCTGTTTCCTGCACGAGTTTGGGGCAAAGGACCAGCAATATCAACGGCTACTCTTTCCATTAGTGCACCAACGTAATATAACTTCATTGGAGCACATTCCTTATGCTTGGGTCCTCTTTTAGCACAAAATGTACTGTATGTCATGCACTATTCTTCCACATCTTGCCTCATACCTATCCAGTAAAATCTCTGTCGTAGGTGACTCAATGTCTTCTTAACTCCGACATGTCCTCCTGTTAAACTATCATAGGATTGATGCAGCACAACTTTCCGTAACTTTCTTGGTATAACTGTTGGCTGGGTCTA
>NW_013796031.1:0-577 GCF_000517525.1 Limulus polyphemus | reverse complement strand
AGAACACTCATCATTATATGCTTTATTTTAGAATACTCATCAGTGTACACTTTATATTAGAACACTCATCTGTGTACACTTTATATTATAACACTCATCTGTGTACACTTTATATTATAACACTCACATGTGTACACTATATTATAATACTCGTTGGTGTACACTTTATTTCAGAACACTCATCATTGTACACTTTATATTATAACACTCATCTGTGTACACTTTATATTATAACACTCATCAGTGTACACTTTATATTAGAACACTCATCATTGTACACTTTATATTAGAACACTCATCTGTGTACACTTTATTTTAGAATACTCATCAGTGTACACTTTTTATTAGAACACTCATCTGTGTCACTTTATATTAGAACACTCATCTGTGTACACTTTATATTAGAACACTCATCTGTGTACACTTTATATTAGAATACTCATCGGTGTACACTTTATATTAGAACACTCATCCATGTACGCTTTATATTAGAACACTCATCAGTGTACACTTTATATTAGAACATTCATCTGTGTACACTTTATATGAGAATACTCTTCAGTGTACTCTTTATATT
>NW_013796030.1:0-578 GCF_000517525.1 Limulus polyphemus | reverse complement strand
CGATTTAACGATACTGTGTACTGTTAATAAGAAGACACAAGATTTAACGATACTGTGTACTGTCAATAAGAAGACACAAGATTTAACGATACTGTGTACTGTCAAAAAGAAGACACAATATTCAACGATATTGTGTACTGTCAGTAAGGAAACACAAGATTAACAATAATGTGTCCAGTCAATAATAAGACACAAGATTTAACGATACTGTGTAATGTCAATAACAAGACAAAAGATTTAACTATACTGTGTACTGTCAATAAGAAGACACAAGATTTAACGATACTGTGTACTGTCAATATGAAGACACAAGATTTAATGAAACTGTGTACTTTCTATAAGAAGACACAAGATTTAACGATATTGTGTACTTTCAATAAGAAGACACAAGATATAACAATACTGTGTACTGTCAATAAGAAAACACAAGATTTAACGATACTGTGTACTGTCAATAAGAAAACACAAGATTTAACAATACTGTGTACCCTCAATAAGAAGACACATGATTTAACAATACTGTGTACCCTCAATAAGAAGACACATGATTTAGCAATACTGTGTACTATCTATAAAAA
>NW_013796029.1:0-1228 GCF_000517525.1 Limulus polyphemus | reverse complement strand
TTTTTAAGACATAATCATTTTAGATATTGAGTTTTCTTGGAACAAGTAGTTTTTAAGACATAATCATTTAAGATATCAAAAACTACTTGTTCTAGGAAAACTCAATATCTAAAATGATTATGTCTTAAAAACTACTTGTTCCAAGAAAACTCAATATCTAAAATGATTGTGTCCTAAAAAACTACTTGTTCTAGGAAAACTCAATATCTAAAATGATTATGTCTTAAAAACTACTTGTTCGAAGAAAACCCAATATCTAAAATTATTATGTCCTAAAAACTACTTGTTCTAGGAAAACTGGACATAATAATTTTAGTTATTGAGTTTTCTTGGAACAAGTAGTTTTTAAGACAAAATGATTATGTCTTAAAAACTACTTGTTCCAAGAAAACCCAATATCTAAAATTATTATGTCCTAAAAAACTACTTGTTCTAGGAAAATTCAATATCTAAAATGATTATGTTTTAGAAACTACTTGTTCCAAGAAAACTCAACATATAAAATTATTATGTCCTAAAAAACTACTTGTTCCAAGAAAACTCAATATCTAAAATGATTATGTCTTAAAATCTACTTGTTCCAAGAAAACTCAATATCTGAAATTATTATAGATATTGAGTTTTCCTAGAACAAGTAGATGTCCTAAAAAAGTCATTTTATATATTGAATTTTCTTAGAACTAGTAGTTTTTAAGACATAATCATTTTAGATATTGAGTTTTCATGGATCAAGTAGTTTTTTAGGACATAATAATTTTATAAATTGAGTTTTCTTGGAACAAGTAGTTTCTAAGACATAATCATTTTAGATATTGAGTTTTCCTAGAACAAGTAGTTTTTTAGGACATAATCATATTAGATATTGAGTTTTCTTGGAACAAGTAGTTTTTAAGACAATCATTTTAGACATTGAGTTTTCCTAGAACAAGTAGTTTTTAGGACATAATCATTTTAGATATTGAATTTTCCTAGAACAAGTAGTTTTTTAGGACATAATAATTTTAGTTATTGAGTTTTCTTGGAACAAGTAGTTTTTAACACATCATCATTTTAGATATTGAGTTTTCCTAGAACAAGTAGTTTTTTAGGACATAATAATTTTAGATTTTGGGTTTTCCTAGAACAAGTAGTGTTTAGGACATAATCATTTTAGATATTGAGTTTTCCTAGAACAAGTAGTTTTTAGGACATAATCATTTTAGATACTGAGTTTTCTTGGAACAAGTAA
>NW_013796028.1:0-1467 GCF_000517525.1 Limulus polyphemus | reverse complement strand
TTGGTGTGTAAGTGATGGGAAACAAAGAGAAATAGTTTGAAATACGCACTTTTAACAAGAATGTGTTAAGAAATAACATTGGATGTATAAGTGATGGGAAACAAAGAGAAATAGTTTTGAAATACGCACTTCTAACAATAATGTGTTAAGAAATAACATTGGATGTGTAAGTGATGGGAAACAAAGAGAAATAGTTTTGAAATACGCACTTCTAACAATAATGTGTTAAGAAATAACATGGGGTGTGTAAATGATGTGAAACAAAGAGAAATAGTTTGGAATACGCACTTCTAACAAGAATATGTTAAGAAATAACATTTGGTGTGTAAGTGATGGGAAACAAAGAGAAATAGTTTGAAATACGCACTTCTAACAATAATGTGTTAAGAAATAACATGGGGTGTGTAAATGATGTGAAACAAAGAGAAATAGTTTGGAATACGCATTTCTAACAATAATGTGTTAAGAAATGACATGGGGTGTGTAAATGATGTGAAACAAAGAGAAATAGTTTGAAATACGCACTTCTAACAATAATGTGTTAAGAAATAACATGGGGCGTGTAAATGATGTGAAACAAAGAGAAATAGTTTGGAATACGCACTTCTAACAATAATGTGTTAAAAATGACATGGGGTGTGTAAATGATGTGAAACAAATAGAAATAGTTTGGAAAACGCACTTCTAACAAGAATGTGTTAAGAAATAACATTTGGTGTGTAAGTGATGGGAAACAAAGAGAAATAGTTTGGAATACGCACTTCTAACAATAATGTGTTAAGAAATAACATTTGGTGTGTAAGTGATGGGAAACAAAGAGAAATAGTTTGGAATACGCACTTCTAACAATAATGTGTTACGAAATAACATTCGGTGTGTAAGTGATGGGAAACAAAGAGAAATAGTTTGGAATACGCACTTCTAACAATAATGTGTTAAAAATGACATGGGGTGTGTAAATGATGTGAAACAAAGAGAAATAGTTTGGAATACGCATTTCTAACAATAATGTGTTAAGAAATGACATGGGGTGTGTAAATGATGTGAAACAAAGAGAAATAGTTTGGAAAACGCACTTCTAACAAGAATGTGTTAAGAAATAACATTTGGTGTGTAAGTGATGGGAAACAAAGAGAAATAGTTTGAAATACGCACTTTTAACAAGATTGTGTTAAGAAATAACATGGGGTGTGTAAATGATGTGAAACTTTTTTTTGTTTTTAAGCACAAAGCTACACAATTCGATACTCGTGCTCTGCCCACCACGTGTATCGAAACCCGGTTTCTAGTGTTGTAAGTCCACGGACATACCGTTGTGCCATGGGGGAGGGGGCTGAGAGGAAACAAAGAGAAATAGTAGTTTTGAAATATGCACGTCTAAGAAATAGCACTGAGAGTGTAAGTTATGGCAAACAAAGAGAAATAGTAGTTTTGAAATATGCACGTCTAAAAAATAGCACTGAGAGT
>NW_013796027.1:0-578 GCF_000517525.1 Limulus polyphemus | reverse complement strand
CCAGTATACTGCCCAGATTTTGTTGACTTTACTACAATAATGAAATTTCTATCAACATTCAATTAAATATTTTAGTACACAAAAACCAATGTTTATTGATAGGAATAGAATTTTCATGTAGGAATATTGAAAAAGTTGCCACCTTTAATTCTCCACAGAATATTAACAAAGAAACACTGTGGCACAATGTGCATACATAATCTGCAATGTGATATGAGGTTCTCAATCCTCACCACTCAATTTACTCAATTAAAGAAACATTAACAACTAACTTTTAATAGATACAAGAGGTATACTCTACTAGTAGCCACAAACAATTACTAAACAAAAATGAAGAAGATACATATAAATATAATACTTGTTTGTTAACACGTAATGCATACCTCAGGGGTAAAATTTTTTTCTCAGTCCCAAGGGGCTATTTAAGCCGAAAAAGAGGATAATTGGTTAAACTTTTTTGCATTGATTCTCTCATAACGTAACGGAGCTAAATCCGGGGTCTTCCTGAACCTATTAAAATTTTACCAATATTCTGACAAGATCTGGATTTTCCTTTGATTTGTTTCTAAAAAAAAAAA
>NW_013796026.1:0-575 GCF_000517525.1 Limulus polyphemus | reverse complement strand
GGTAAAAGAGTAGCCCAAGAGTTGGCGGTGGGAGGTGATGACTAGCTGCCCTCTAGTCTTACAATGCTAAATTAGGGACGTCTAGCGCAGATAGCCATCGTGTAGCTTTGCGCGAAATTCAAAACAAACAAACAAAATCGTTAGGATCGTTTTTTAATTAGTTACTTTTACAAAGCATGCAGACTGTAAAGTAACAACCGGCTCTGAGCGTGTATTGAACCGTAATTCCTGATGCTCAGTTAACTTCAATACATATCATTCTTTTGTAATTTAAATCCATAGAAACGGCCACAAGTTTCATGTTATGAAAACGACAGTTGAGGAAAACAGGGCACCTTCAGAGTTTTAGGTTTTGTTTTAGTGCCCCCTTTTTGTTTCAAAGTGTTGTTAAATCAACATTCCAAGCTTGGTGCTTTAGACCAGCGTTTCCCAAACCTTTTGTCACGGAACAATTTTCAGCTGAGAAAAAGCATACGGAACACTAGACACGTGAAATATCGATGTAGAGCAGCGTTTCTCAATCTTTTTTTTTTTTGGTCTCGTGGCTCCCTTTTCAATCTGCTTTATCTCTATGG
>NW_013796025.1:0-579 GCF_000517525.1 Limulus polyphemus | reverse complement strand
AAATACATTAAAGGACGATTTACTGCCTTTTACACAGGGAGGATATATTAGCCATGGACCTAATCAGCCCCAGACAACAGGAAGCCCCTTCCAGACCTTGCAGCTAAACCCTAATGCATACATCTTCAGTCCTGCCAAAAGTCACATTCCAGACATGAGTTTCAGCAATAAAGGTGATCTAATATGAAGGAAGCCATAGGAATTCGATGAGAAGGCACCATGGGAAGCATATAGAGCACAATATGAGCTCCTGGCAGAAATGAATGAATGGACAGAGAAGCAGAAAGCAGTGTACCTGTCAACGAACCTGACGGAACAACCATTGAAAATACTTGGACAGTTGTCAGCAGATGACAGGCAGAACTATAGAGCACTGGTAGCTGCTCTAGAAATCAGGTATGGAACTCAAAACCAGTCTGAAGTCTACAGGGCTAGGTTTAGGACTAGAGTCCGTGCTAAAGGGGAGAGCCTGCAAGAGCTGGCATAGGACTTGGAAAGTATGGCACACAAGGCCTTCCCAACTACACCACCCGATATCCCTCAAGCTGATGCTGAGGGATCAGTTTGTAGATGCCTTGG
>NW_013796024.1:0-1142 GCF_000517525.1 Limulus polyphemus | reverse complement strand
GTTAACGTAATGCTGGTAACGTGTCACTAGTGGTTCAAAGTGTTAACCACAAATCTTGTTAATGTAATGCTGGTAACGTGTCACTAGTGGTTCAAAGTGTAAACCACAAATCTTGTTAATGTAATGCTGGTAACGTGTCACTAGTGGTTCAAAATATTAGCCATGAATCTTGTTAACGTAATGCTGGTAACGTGTCACTAGTGGTTTAAAATATTAACCCTCAGCCTTCTTAGCATAACACCAATAACCTTAAATACCATCTATTCTGTTGTTTGTTTTACTCAGCTTTTGTGCAAATTATCAATTTTGTCAACATCAAAGTTCAATTTCCCTATTACAAGTAAACATTTCACACAATAACTTCAAACAACATATTAATAGGCTAAAAGCATGTTAAACTTTTCTCACAAGTTAACCCTAAAAGAGAGATTCTGAGGTAAATAGTTACTGCTTTCTGGCTAAGAAGCCACCACACATATTCAAGATATTGGTATAAAACATGCTTTATCACTTTTAAAACATACAATATGAACAAATCTATCTCTAACTCACCAAACCTATATCCAAACACATTTACAGTAAATAAAGTGACCCAGGCCATGGAAGAATGACCAACTAGAAAATGTGATACTGGTTAATCTTCTCTATACAAGCCTATCTCTTTAACTCACCAAACCTATACCAAACACATTTACAGTAAATAAAGTGACCCAGGCCATGGAAGAATGACCAACTAGAAAATGTGATACTGCTTAACCTTCTCTATACAAGCATGGTCACTTTTAATCAACCATGGAATTATACATACTATAACTTTTAATGCAGTAAGTGTATCTTCACAAATTTGGAAGAGCTTTTAGTAAACAAGTCTTCTGTTCACAAAAAATCTAATTTTATTAATTAAGAATTTTTTTTACTAAAACATTTGTCTGAATTTAAGTTTTTTCTAACCTACAGTTTTCAAATTTCATTTACATAACCTCTATAAAAACTATATATATATAGTTAACCCTCAATTTCTTCACAATAATACTACATGGGTTCAATTCACTTGACTAACCTTAACCACCATAAAAATAAAAACACTTAAATTATACTTTTTTCTTTCTAGAATGACAACAGATTATAAAAGAAAATTGTGA
>NW_013796023.1:0-901 GCF_000517525.1 Limulus polyphemus | reverse complement strand
AGATTTAACAATACTGTGTACTGTCGATAAGAATACACAAGATTTAACGATACTGTGTACTGTCATAAGAAGACACAAGATTTAACGATACTGTGTACTGTCAATAAGAAGACACAAGATTTAACGATACTGTGTACTGTCAATAAGAAGACACAAGATTTAACGATAGTGTGTACTGTCAATAAGAAGACACTAGATTTAACAATACTGTGTACTCTCAATAAGAAGACACAAGATTTAACGATACTGTGTACTGTCAATAAGAAGACACAAGATTTACGATACTGTGTACTGTCAATAAGAAGGCACAAAATATAACGATACTGTGTACTGTCAACAAGAAGACATAAGATTTAACGATACTGTGTACTGTCAATAAGAAGACACAAGATTTACGATACTGTGTACTGCCAATAAGAAGACACAAGATATAAAAATACTGTGTACTATCACTAACAAGCCACAAGAATTAAAAATACTGTGTGCTATCACTAACAAGCCAAAAGATTTAAGATACTGTGTACTGTCAATAAGAAGACACAAGATTTAACGATACTGTGTACTGTCAATAAGAAGACACAAGATTTAACGATACTGTGTACTGTCAATAAGAAGACACAAGATTTACGATACTGTGTACACTCACTAACAAGCCAAACGATTTAAAGATACTGTGTACTGTCAATAAGAAGACACATGATTTACGATACTGTGTACTGTCAATAAGAAGACACAAGATATAACGATACTGTGTACTGTCAATAAGAAGACACAAGATTTAAAGATACTGTGTACTGTCAATAAGAAGACATAAGATTTAACGATACTTTGTACTGTCAATAAGAAGACACAAGATTTACGATACTGTGTACTGTCAATAAGAAGACACAAGATTTACGAT
>NW_013796022.1:0-2342 GCF_000517525.1 Limulus polyphemus | reverse complement strand
TAGGCACTTCCGAATACAACAGTGTTTTCGCAAACGCGTCATTTTGACATAACGTTGAAGCCGATGGATTCAGGGCTATTTGTTGCACATTTGCAGCTGTGAAATAACCGCGTTGTACATTTTCATACATGAACAACAGCTGGACTTCGTTCATGTGTGGGAAATGAAAGAATTCGCCATACTGCTTCATTGCTGCTCATGTATCTTCCAGTCTGATACTGTGCGATTTCATCGATGTGTATGACCGCATTCCTATCACTTCTTTCTGGTTGCACGCAAAAAACTTCCATGTCACTGCCTTTATTCACGTACTTACAAATGTATTTGATTGATTTAACGGAGTTACAGTATTCCACGTTTATGTGCGCTTTGTATTCGAGCATTAGTATCCAACACAGTTACAGGAAACGATGTAAACGATCCTTTATACAGAAAAAGATCAGCAGAAGATGGCGGTAAATTAGCAACCATACAAATGCCAAACGAAGTACATAACCGGTGGGTTCGCCTTTGCTATCAAAAACACGCACATATACTATTCTGGCTCTATAACAAAATCACTTCAACCGAAATCGACGATGTAATATGCGCTGAAATACCCGATGCCGACGTCGATAAGGATTTGCATGAAGTTGTGATGAAAAATATGATACATGGACCTTGCGGTACACTGAATCCAAATTCGACATGCATGATAGACGGAAAATGCTCTAAGCGATATCCGCTTGGGACGCTATACAACAGCTCTTACTTCCTGGGCAATCGCCGGTGAATAGGCATGACATCACAGCACGTGTTTTCAGACAGAAGCTGAAATCGCTGATGGATTTCATGGTAAAACATGAAGTGTTTGGGTCTGTTCGCTTCTGGATGTACTCAGTGGAATGGCAAAAGAGAGAATTGCCACAGCTGGAGAACATGTGCGAAGATTCAAAGCTCCAACTATAGACGAAGCGGCAATTCTTATAGTCGGAGATCAATTCCAACCTAGATATATTGTTATTCATCGGAGAAACGATCATTTGACAAAAGATGCAGAAACTCATCGATGCTACGATGCCCTGCAATATCCAATCATTTTTTGGGATGGTGCCGATGGATATCACTTCAACGTTAAGAAGTGGCGAAGAAACAAATATGAAATGTAGCGCATATCAATTAATGATTCGAGAGAATGAAGACAATCACATTTTGAAGTGCCGTCAATTGTTTTACCAATACTTCGTAGATATGTATGCAAAAATCGAAACAGAACGTTTGATATTCATCCGTTTGAATCAGACCAAGCTTCGTTCTGAAGAATACGTTCATTTGCGAGATGCAGTTGTAAATGACAGTAATACAACTAACGTTGGAAGACTAACGATTTTGCCATCTTCATATACAGGCAGTCCACGTCATATGCATGAGTACGCTCAAGATGCAATTGCGCATGTTCGTCACTACGGGCGTCCAGACCTATTCATTACATTCACATGCAATTAATGAATAACAATCTTATGTGTATCAGATGGCATCATGTCAATTGCTGTTTTGAACAATCGCACTAAATTGTTTTTTTCGTGAAGAAGCTCTTGCAGTTAGATATACCGCCGAATCAAAGCATTTCCTATCTAACATCAAAAAATACAAGTCATGCTTCCAAATGACGTCGTTCGGCGCAGAAATCGAAACAGCTCGATTCATGCCAACTTTCAAAGTGAAAGAACAAATTTATCATAAAGTCGGCTTCCTGCTTCCGTTCTCAGATGGTCAACATAAATTCCCACAAATGTATTTTATCGGTGATGGCAATGATGAATTTAATGCACGCTGCCGAATTTCTACTGGCATTTCCATCGTTTCCCGGCAAGCAAAGTTTTTAATGGCTCTGGCGGTTTTCCAAGTTGAGGCAGTTTAATTTTTCCGGCGGCGCAACACATTCTTTTCGTTTCTCCATTAAATTTCAGAGCCTTGCAATAAGGACACACTTCAGTCATAGTGCCGTTGAGAACATGCTAGCTCAAACTATAATCATCAGCTGGGTTGTACCGGAATGCAAGACGATTGTAATCGTGTGATTGCTGAACACGGAGTCGTGTTTGACGCTGATCTGCTGTTTCTCGTTGACGTCTTTCAGCCACTCTCAGCCTGTCGCGTTCATTCTGTTGAGAACGAAGCAGATCTGAAGCTGCAGAACGCGATCGCCGTGCTTGCAACCGTGCATCCTCAAGTCTGGCTGCACGTCGCTCTGCTGCTTCCTCGTAACGTATTTGAGCCATTCTTTGTCTGTTTCGCTCGTTCGCTGATGCCCGTTCTTCCTCAGTTTGATTTGCAATTACTCGTCGCACTGCTTCCGCTAC
>NW_013796021.1:0-577 GCF_000517525.1 Limulus polyphemus | reverse complement strand
GAGATCTACTGAAGTCAGCTTTGTACCAGGAGACAAAGTGTGATTGTATAATACAAGGAAGACCAAAGGGAAGTCTTCTAAGTTGTCATCTCCATGGGAAGTCCCATATGACATGGTGGATCGTCTCTCAGACGTGACTTTTTGTATAATATGTGGTCGGCGAGGTAAGCCAAAGGTGGCGCATGCCAACAGGCTTTGGCATTATCATTGCCCAGAACATTTCAGTTGGAATGAAATGAACAACGGAACAAATGATGCTGCTGAAGACGTGTCACCTGAAAAAGCCACTGTCAAAGAAGAAACTCTACCTGGTTTTGAAAAGGAAAACAGTGAAGCCGTTAATGAAGTTTCTACCACTGATGTGACTGTTACCGATAATGGGATATTTCCTGATGGAGCAGATGAACCTCACGTGAAGCAGAAGCCAATGAGACAGAGACCAGTACGGAAGAAGATATGTCCTGTAAAATTAAGAGACTTTGTTGTATTTTTATTTTGTGTTTGTAAATTCTGTACATTTAATCAAGTTATTATTAAGTATCTATTGGTTTAATGTAAGTGGCTATTGTTTGGGATG
>NW_013796020.1:0-646 GCF_000517525.1 Limulus polyphemus | reverse complement strand
AAGGATGAGTATGGTGTTTTACAACTACTCCATGAACACCTAGGTGTAACTCTAGTTACGGAATTTATCCAAGTAATGCTAAATATGAGTATGGTGGTTATAAATTCTGTAACTAGAGTTACACCTATGTGTTCGTGGAGTTGTTGTACCAAGTAAGGCTAAAGATGAGTATGGTGATTATAAATTCGGTAACTAGAGTTACACCTAGGTGTTCGTGGAGTTGGTGTACCAAGTAACGCTAAAGATGAGTATGGTGGTTATAAATTCGGTAACTATAATTACACCTAGGTGTTCATGTAGTAGTTGTGCCAAGTAAAGCTAAAGATGAGTATGGTGGTTATAAATTCGGTAACTAGAGTTACACCTAGGAATTCGTGGAGTTGTTGTACCAAGTAACGTTAAAGATTAGTATGGTTTTTACAAATTCGGTAACTAGAGTTATAACTAGGTGTTCGTGGAGTTGCTATACCAAATAACGCTAAAAATGAGTATGGTGGTTATAAATTTTGTAACCAGAGCTACACCTAGGTGTTCGTGGAGTTGTTGTACCAAAAAACGCTACAGATGAGTATGGTGGTAAAAAATTCAGTAACTAGAGTTACACCTAGGTGTTCGTGTAGTTGTTGTACCAAATAATGCTAAAGAC
>NW_013796019.1:0-578 GCF_000517525.1 Limulus polyphemus | reverse complement strand
GTAAACTATTACGTGTAATAAAGAACTACAGATACTGGATGTAGTTTAATCTCTGTAATTATTATGTGTAATAAAGGACTACAGATACTGGATGTACTTTAATCTCTGTAAACATTACGTGTAATAAAGGACTACAGATACTGGATATAGTTTAATCTATAAACATTACATGTAATAAAGGACTACAGATACTGGATGTAGTTTAATCTTTAAACATTATGTTGAATAAAGGACTACAGATACTGGATGTAGTTTAATCTATAAACATTACGTGTAATAAAGGACTACAGATACTGGATGTAGCTTAATATCTATAAACATTATGATGAATAGAGGACTACAGATATTGGATGTAGTTTAATCTATAAACATTATGATGAATAGAGGACTACAGATACTGGATGTAATTTAATCTATAAACATTATGATGAATAGAGGACTACAGATACTGGATGTAGTTTAATCTATAAACATTACATGTAATAAAGGACTACAGATACTGGATGTAGCTTAATCTATAAACATTACATGTAATAAAGGACTACAGGTACTGGATGTAGTTTAATCTATAAACATTA
>NW_013796018.1:0-620 GCF_000517525.1 Limulus polyphemus | reverse complement strand
AAAAAACTTTTATATTACAACCGCATGTTATTGTACAATACATCATTAGGTCAAAAAGTCCAGGTGTTTTATGAGATATAGTTATAATTTCAACAGCATGTCATAGTACATTACATCATAAGGTCATAAAGACCCCGTGTATTCAAATTTTATATAAAATACTGTTATATTAGAACGGCATGTCGTTGTACAATACATCATAAAGTCAAAAATATTTCCCGTGTTTTATAACATACAGTTATAATTACAACAGCATGTCATAGTACATTACATCATAAGGTCATAAAGACCCCGTGTATTCACTTGTTATATAAAATACAGTTGTAGTTACAACATTTTATCATAGTACATTACATCATAAGGTCATAAAGACCCCGTGTATTCACTTGTTATATAAAATACAGTTATAATTACAACAGCATGTCAAAGTACATTACATCATAAGGTCATAAAGACCCCGTGTATTCACTTGTTATAAAAATACAATTGTAGTTACAACATTTTATCATAGTACATTACATCATAAGGTCATAAAGACCCCGTGTATTCACTTGTTATATAAAATACAGTTATAATTTCAACAGCATGTCATTGTACAATACATCATAAAGTCATAATGT
>NW_013796017.1:0-658 GCF_000517525.1 Limulus polyphemus | reverse complement strand
GGATCAACTTTGAAGACAATATATGCAAAACAGAGACCAAACAATCAAGACACAAATCAATCCTATAAGAAATAAAATAGGTACGGAAGTGAAACTTCTAAAACAAGAAAAATAGGACAATTTTTCTCACAACTAAACGACAAATCAGACCCGAATAAATTTTGGACCCACCTAACGAGATTCACCAAAGGAGACAAGGCAACACGTAAATATCCACCATTAGAAATAAATAATACAATAGCACACACAAACAAAGATAAGGCAGAAGCTTTCAAACAACAACTCTTCGAACACATCAAGAACCATACATGAATACTCACTTTTATAACGAAGTAAACAACTTTGTAGAAACAAACAAAGAAATATGTCGCATGTTTTCTCGATATAGAGAAAGTATTCGACACTATATGACACAATGGTCTTGGATTACGAATGTCAGAAATGGAACTTCCGCGTGGTATTATTTGGTGGCTGTCCAACTGTTTAGATAACAGAAAATGTCGAATAAATGTAGAGGGAATCTTCTCGGAATCATTCACTCCCGAGGCAGGTGTCCCTCAGGGAGGAGTAGTTAGCCCTATTCTATTCATCATGTATGTTAACAATATGCCTCTAAATGATCCAAATCATGGGTATTCATCGCAGTTCGCAGATGATG
>NW_013796016.1:0-1569 GCF_000517525.1 Limulus polyphemus | reverse complement strand
ATATAAGTTCACTAGTACTACATCTGTGTTATAACATACATATTCACAATTACTACATCTGTGTTATGATATATATATTCATTAGTACTACATTTGTGTTATAACATATATGTTCACTAGTACTACATCTGTGTTATAACATATAAGTTCAATAGTACTACATCTGTGTTATAACATACATATTCACAAGTACTACATCTGTGTTATGATATATATATTCACTAGTACTACATCTGTGTTATAACATATAAGTTCACTTGTACTACATGTGTTTTATAACATATATGTTCACTAATACTACATCTGTGTTATAACATATATTTTCACTAGTACTACATCTGTTTTATAACATATATATTCACTGGTACTACATCTGTGTTGTAACATATATATTCACTAGTACTACATCTGTGTTATAACAGATATACTCACTAGTACTACATCTGTGTTATAACATATTTATTCAGTAGTACTACATCTGTGTTATAACATATATCTTCACAAGTGCTACATCTGTGTTATAGCATATAAGTTCACTAGTACTACATATGTGTTATAACATATATTCACTAGTGCTACATCTGTGTTATAACATATATCTTCACTAGTACTACATCTGTGTTATAACATATAAGTTCACTAGTACTACATCTGTGTTATAACATGTACTAGTGAGCCTATATATTATAACACAGATGTAGTAATTGTTGTTATGTATGTTATAACACAGATGTAGTACTAGTGAATATATTATTATGTTATAACACAGATGTAGTACTAGTGAACATATATGTTATAAAGCAGATGTAGTACTAGTGAATATTTATATGTTATAAAACAGATGTAGTACTAGTGAATTTATATGTTATAACACAGATGTAAGACTAGTTAACATATATGTTATAAAGCAGATGTAGTACTAGTGAATATATATGTTATAACACAGATGTAGTACTAGTGAACTTATATGTTATAACACAGAAGTAGTACTAATGGATATATATGTTATAACACAGATGTATATATGTTATAACACAGATGTAGTACAAGTGAACATATATGTTATAACACAGATGTAGTTCTAGTGAGTATATCTGTTATAACACAGATGTAGTACTAGTGAATATATATGTTACAACACAGATGTAGTAATAGTTGTTATGTATGTTATAACACAGATGTAGTACTAGTGAATATATATGTTATAACACAGATGTAGTACTAGTGAGTATATCTGTTATAACACAGATGTAGTACTAGCGAATATATATGTTACAACACAGATGTAGTACTAGTGAACATATATTTTATAAAAGAGATGAATTACTAGTGAATATATATATGTTATAAAACAGATGTAGAACTAGTGAATAGTTCTCTAGTACTACATCTGTTTTATAACATATATATATTCACTAGTAATTCATCTCTTTTATAACATATATATTCACTAGTACTACATCTGTGTTGTAACATATATATTTACTAGTACTACATCTGTGTTATAAAAGATATACTCACTAGTACTACATCTGTGTTATAACATATATATCCATTAGTACTACATCT
>NW_013796015.1:0-999 GCF_000517525.1 Limulus polyphemus | reverse complement strand
ATTAGTCACAGATATATAACTACAACAACACATTAGTCACAGATATATAACTACAACATTACGTTAGTCACAGATATATAGCTACAACATTACATTAGTCACAGATATATAACTACAACATTACGTTAGTCACAGATATATAGCTACAACATTACATTAGTCACAGATATATATAGCTACAACAACTTAGTTTTAATCATTACATTAGTGACAGATATATAACTCCAACATTACATTAGTCAGAGATATATAGTTACAACATTACGTTAGTCACAGATATATAACTACAACATTACGTTAGTCACAGATATATAGCTACAACATTACATTAGCCACAGATATATAACTACAACATTACATTAGTCACAGATATATATAGCTACAACACATTCTTAATCATTAGATTAGTCACAGATATATAGCTACAACAACACATTAGTCACAGATATATAACTACAACATTACGTTAGTCACAGATATATAGCTACAACATTACATTAGTCACAGATATATATAGCTACAACAACACATTCTTAATCATTACATTAGTGACAGATATATAGTTACAACATTACGTTAGTCACAGATATATAACTACAACATTACGTTAGTCACAGATATATAACTACAACATTACATTAGTCACAGATATATAACTACAACATTACAGTTATATATCTGTGACTAAAACAACATTACATTAGTCACAGAGATATATATAGCTACAACAACACATTCTTAATCATTACATTAGCCACAGATATATAGCTACAACATTACATTAGTCACAAATATATAACTACAACATTACGTTAGTCACAGATATATAACTACAACATTACATTAGTCACAGATATATAACTACAACATTACATTAGTCACAGATGTATAGCTACAACATTACATTAGTCACAGATATATATAGCTACAACAACACATTCTTAATCATTACATTAGCCACAGATATATAGCTACAACATTACATTAGTCACAGATATA
>NW_013796014.1:0-578 GCF_000517525.1 Limulus polyphemus | reverse complement strand
TCTGGCAGGACGACGACAACTCAGGTTACGACTATTCAATCGACGCCGAACTGTATCATCACTAATCGATCTCTGGTTAATGCCAATTGTCTGACGAGCAGTGTGAGTTGCACAAAGGAACCGGTTCTGCAGATGCTGTCGTAAGATGTAACGATCCTGACGTCGTGTTGTCACTCTGGGGCGACCAGTGCGTGGACGGTCATTTGTACTGTTAGTTGTATTGTAGCGTTCACGTAGACGTTGGATAGTGCGAACATTGCAGTTAAATGCATTTGCAACAACTTGAGGTCGCTGTCCAGCATTCAAACGTCCTATTGCTTGTTCACGTTGTCTTGGGTTCAGTCGTGGCATCAGTACTGCATTAAACAGATAATGATTACACTAAAACTTTACACGTCTTAAATACCCCTACTAAGGCACGGATTCAACGTGCGTATCATCATCTTGAAATTTTCATGCGGAACGTGTCCCACGGACCAAGCAAAACCAACATTAGGACAACAGAACTAATGAGTGCAGTCAGCCGTAACGGAGATTTAAACATAATCGTAGCATCGTTTAGGTGTAATTTACCGTAA
>NW_013796013.1:0-578 GCF_000517525.1 Limulus polyphemus | reverse complement strand
TCCTAATTAGGGTAACATAATGGTTTGGCTTAATTGCTATTACGATAGCGATAGTAATTTTGCTGTTATCTTTGATACTTCTACATGATACACTATGTCCATGTGTATAGACTGTGCAAGTTGGAGCTGTTTGACTCTCTCGCTGGTGACTGAAATTAAATGCACACGAAATGCGTGTAACGTGAAAGTGGTTGCTATGGGTATTTGGTTTGTTGTAGAATGGTCACGTCATTTGTTATAAGTATACGTTGATTAATATGAGTGTATGTTAGCAAATACATGTCTTACATTATATTTATAGGTTAATTTGTTTATATGAGTATAATATGTAAAAAATAAAAGAGCAGAATTTTTCAGCAACATAAAGAGCTGACTTTAGCTATTGAGATGTGACGGTTTTGTAAAGACTGTAGTGATTTGTTTAGACTACATTGGCTTATAGAAACATGTGTGTTATGTGTTTTCTTAATGATAGAAACGTGTGTGTTATGTGTTTTCTTAATGATAGAAACGTGTGTGTTATGTGTTTTCTTAATGATAGAAACGTGTGTGTTATGTGTTTTCTTAATGATAGAAAC
>NW_013796012.1:0-1124 GCF_000517525.1 Limulus polyphemus | reverse complement strand
GTTTAGTTTCCCCGAAAGGGAGCCGAAGGCTGCCTGGAGGGGTTACGTGTTTTAACCACTCTCACTACTATAAAGTAGTGTACTGTCTGTCTGTCAGTCAGTAGACACTAAAATGACGTCACATCATGGACATTTAATGTTGCAATTTGTACTGTCGTGACATCGGTAAAACGTGCGCATGCCATGAATCACGAGAAGAATTATGCACTCTGTAGGCTACAACACAGCAAGACATAAGAACTTCAAAAACTTTGGTTTTATTTACTCTCGAAACAGAACACTTTCGGGGACCCTGCGCAAGTATATCTAGCATAGTAATACTTGGGGGCTGGAATGCTAACTTCAATGATAGTTTCTGTTTTCACCATTAATGTCTTCTATTCTATTATTTCTTTCTCGTTTTTTATTTTATTTATTTATGTTTTGTGAGCAACCACCTTCCCACATCTGACTGCAGACAGCGAAAAGTGGTAAAGATGTGGGACGTTGTGGGCTAGAGAACCCACATCTGACTGCAGAAAGCGAAAGGTGGTAAAGATGTGGGACGTTGTGGGCTAGAGAACCCACATCTGACTACAGACAGAAGAAGGTGGTAAAGATGTGGGACGTTGTGGGCTAGAGAACCCACATCTGACTGCAGACAGAGAAAGGTGGTAAAGATGTGGGACGTTCTGGGCTAGAGAACCCACATCTTACTGCAGACAGAAAAAGGTGGTAAAGATGTGGGACGTTGTGGGTTAGAGAACCCACATCTGGCTGCAGACAGAGAAAGGTGGTAAAGATGTGGGACGTTGTGGGCTAGAGTACCCACATCTGGCTGCAGACAGAAAAAGGTGGTAAAGATGTGGGACGTTGTGGGCTAGAGAACCAACATCTGGCTACAGACAGCGAAAGGTGGTAAAGATGTGGGACGTTGTGGGCTAGGGTACCCACATCTGGCTGCAGACAGAGAAAGGTGGTAAAGATGTGGGACGTTGTGGGCTAGAGTACCCACATCTGACTGCAAACAGAGAAAGGTGGTAAAACGTGGGGCGTTGTGGGCTAGAGAACCCACATCTGACTGCAGACAGAAGAAGGTGGTAAAGATGTGGGACGTTGTGGGCTAGAGAACCCACATCTGACTG
>NW_013796011.1:0-5021 GCF_000517525.1 Limulus polyphemus | reverse complement strand
GGTGACAGTAAATACTCTAAATACTGTACCCTATCCCTGGTGTAGTAAATAACTACATATTGTACCTATCCCTGGTGCAATAAATACTCTACATACTGTACCCTATCCCTGGTGTAGTAAATACACTTCATATTGTACCTATCCTTGGTGCAGTAAATACTCTACATACTGTATCCTATCACTGGTGCAGTAAATAACTCTACATAGTGTACACTATCCCTGGTGTAGTAAATACTCGACATACTGTACCCTATTCCTTGTTCAGTAAATACTCTACATATTGTACTCTGTCCCTGGTGCAGTGAATACTCTAAATAGTGTACCCTATCCCTGGTGTAGTAAATACTCTACATATTGTACCTGTCCCTGGTGCAGTAAATAGTCTACATACTGTACCCTATCCCTGGTGTAGAATAAATACTCTACATACTGTACCCTATACCTGGTGTAGTAAATACTCTACATACTGTACCCTATCCCTTGTGCAGTAAATACTCTACATGCTGTACCCTATCACTGATGCAATAAATACTCTACATAGTGTACTCTATCCCTGGTGCAGTAAATACTCTACCTAGAGATAAGGTACAGTATGTGGAGTATTTATTCTACACCAGGGAAAGGGTACAGTATGTAGAGTATTTACTGCACCAAATATATAGTACACTATGTAGAGTATTTACTGCACTAGTTATAGGTCCAATATGTCGATTATTTACTACTCCAAGGATAGGGTACAATATGTAGAGTATCTACTGCACCAGGGATAGGGTACTGTATGAAGAGTATTTACCGCACCAGGAATAGAGTACAATATGTAGAGTATTTACTACACCAGAGAAAGGTACAATATGACGAGTATTTACTATACCAGGGATAGGGTACACGATGAAGAGTATTTACTGAACCAGGGATAGGGTACACTATGTAGAGTATTTAATGCACCTGGATAAGGTACAGTATGTAGAGTATTTACTGCATCTGGATAAGTTACAGTATTGCAGTAAATACTCTACATACTGTACCCTATTCTGTTGTAGTAAATACTCTACATAGTGTACCATGTAGAGTATTTACTGCACCAGGGATAGGGTACACTATGTAGAGTATTTAATGAACCTGGATAGGATACAGTATGTAGAGTATTTACTGCACCTGGATAAAGTACAGTAAGTAGAGTATTTACTGCACCAGGGATAGAGTACACTAAGTACAGTATTTATTGAACCAGGGATAGGGTACATCATGAAGAGTATTTACTGCACCAGGGATAGGGTACAGTTTGTAGAGTATTTACTACACCAGAAATAAATGTAGAGTATTTGCTACACCAGGTATAGGGTAAACAATGTAGAGTGTTTACTGCACCAGGGATAGGGTGTTTACCCTATACCTGGTGTAGCAAATACTCTACATACTGTACCCTATCCATGGTGTAGTAAATACACTACATAGTGTACACTATTCCTGGTGTAGTAAATACTCTACATATGGTACCCTATTCCTTTTTCAGTAAATACTCTACATATTGTACCTCTCCCTGGTGTAGAATTGGTACCCTATTCCTTTTTCAGTAAATACTCTACATATTGTACCTCTCCCTGGTGTAGAATAAATACTCTACATACTGTACTTTATCTCTGGTGCGGTATAGGGTACAGTATGTAGAGTATTTACCGCACAAGGAATAGAGTACACTATATAGAGTATTTACTACACAAGGGAAAGGTACAATATGTCGAGTATTTACTACACCAGTGATAGGGTACAGTATGTAAAGTATTTACTCACTATGTAGAGTATTTAATGCACCTGGATAGGATACAGTATGTAGAGTATTTACTGCACTTGGATAAGGTACAGTAAGTAGAGTATTTACTTCACCAGGGATAGAGTACACTAAGTACGGTATTTATTGCACCAGGGATAGGGTACAGCATGTAGAGTATTTACTGCACCAGGGATAGGGTACACTATATAGAGTATTTACTATACCACAGTAAATACTCTACATACTGTAACTTATCCAGGTGCAGTAAATACTCTACATACTGTACCCTATCCCTGGTGTAGTAAATACTCTACATTGTTTACCCTATACTTGGTGTAGCAAATACTCTACATACTGTACCCTATCCATGGTGTAGTAATTACTCTACATAATGTACTATATCTCTGGTGCAGTAAATACTCTACATACAGTACCCTATCCCTGTGCAGTAAATACTCTACATAGTGTACCCTATCCTTGGAGTAGTAAATAATCGACATATTGGACCTATCCCTAGTGTAGTAAATACTCTACATTCTGTACCTTATCTCTGGTGCAGTAAATACTCTAGGATAGGGTACAGTATGTTGTTGCAGTAAATACTCTACATACTGTACCCTATCCAGGTGCATTAAATACTCTACATAGTTACTCTATCCCTGGTGTAGTAAATACACTACATTGTTTACCCTATCCTTGGAGTAGTAAATAATCGACATATTGGACCTATCCCTAGTGTAGTAAATACTCTACATACTGTACCTTATCTCTGGTGCACTAAATACTCTACATACTGTACCCTATCCTTGGAGTAGTAAATAATCGAAATATAGGACGTATCCTTAGTGTAGTAAATACTCTACTAAGTTTACACTATCCCTGGTGCAGTAAATACTCTACATAATGTACACTATCCCTGGTTTAGTAAATACTCTACATACTGTACCCTATTCCTTGTTTAGTAAATACTGTACATAGTGTACCCTATCCCTGGTGCACTACATACTCTACATAGTGTACCCTATCCCTGGTGTAGTAAATACACTAAATATTGTACCTTTCCCTGGTATCGTAAATACTCTACATAGTGTACTCTTTCCTGGTGCGGTAATACTCTAAATACTGTACCCTATACCTGGTGTAGTAAATAATCTAATTAAGAGTATTTATTGCACCAGGGATAAGGTACAGTGTGTAGAGTATTTACTGCACCAGGATATGGTACAGTATATGTCGATTATTTACTACTCCAAGGATAGGGTACACTATGTAGAGTATTTACTGCACCAGAGATATAGTACACTATGTACAGTATTTACTACAACATGGATAGGGTACAGTATGTAGAGTATTTACTACACCAGGGATAGGGTAAACAATGTAGAGTATTTACTGCTCCAGAGATAAGGTACAGTATGTAGAGTATTTATTCTACACCAGGGATAGGGTACAGTATGTAGAGCATTTACTGCACCATGGATAGGTAGAATATGTAGAGTATTTACTACACCAGGGATAGGGTACACTATTTACTCTACATATAGTACCCTATCCCTGGTGCAGTAAATACTCTACATAGTGTACCCTATCCTTGGAGTAGTAAATAATCGAAATATAGGACCTATCCCTAGTGTAGTAAATACTCTACATAGTGTACGCTATCCCTGGTGCAGTAAATACTCTACATACTGTACCCTATCCCTGGTGTAGTAAATACACTACATATTGTACCTATCCCTGGTGCAGTAAATACTCTACATACTGTATCCTATCATTAGTGCAGTAAATACTCTACATAGTGTACACTATCCCTGGTGTAGTAAAACTCTACATACTGTACCCTATTCCTTGTTTAGTAAATACTGTACATAGTGTACCCTATCCGTGGTGCAGTAAATACTCTACATAGTGTACCCTATACCTGGTAAAGTAAATACTCTACATAGTGTACCCTATCCCTGGTGTAGTAAATACTCTACATATTGTACGTGTCCATGGTGCAGTAAATACTCTACAAACTGTACGCTATCTATGGTGTAGAATAAATACTCTACATACTGTACCTTATCTCTGGTGCAGTAAATACTCAACATACTGTAACCTATCCCTGGTGCAGTATATACTCTACATACTCTGCCCTATCCAGGTGCAGTAAGTACTCTACATAGTGTACCCTATCCCTTTTGTAGTAAATACTCGACACATTGTACCTTTCCCTGGTGTAGTAAATACTCTACATAGTGTACTCTATCCCTGGTGCAGTAATTACTCTACATAGTGTACCTATCCGTAGTGTAGTATATACTACTACACCCAAGATAGGGTACAGTATGTAGAGTATTTACTACACCAGTGATAGGGTACACTATGAAGAGTATTTACTGTACCACGGATAGGTAGAATATGTAGAGTATTTACTACACCAGGGATAGGGTACACTATGTAGAGTATTTACTGCACCAGGGATAGAGTACAGTTTGTAGAGTATTTACTGCACCTGGATAGGGTACAGTATGTAGAGTATTTACTGCACTAGAGATAGAGTACAGAATTTAGAGTATTTACTGCTCCAGGGATAGGTACAATATGTAGACTGCACCAGGGAAAGGTACAATATGTAGAATATTTACTACACCAGGGATAGGGTACACTATGTAGAGTATTTTGTGCACCAGGGATAGAGTACAGTATGTAGAGTATTTACTGCAACAGAGATAAGATACAGTATGTAGAGTATTTATTATACACCAGGGATAGGGTACATTATGTAAAGTATTTACTGAACCAGGGATAGGTACAATATGTAGAGTATATACTACACCAGGTTAGGGTACACTATGTAGAGTATTTACTGCACCAGGGATAGGGTACACTATGTAGAGTATTTAGTACACTATATAGAGTATTTACTACACAAGGGAAAGGTACAATTTGTCGAGTATTTACTACACCAGTGATAGGGTACAGTATGTAAAGTATTTACTGCACCAGAGATAAGGTACAGTATGTAGAGTATTTATTCTACACCAGGGATAGGGTACAATATGTAGAGTATTTATATATCTGGTGCAGTAAATACTCTACATACTGTACCCTATCCCTGGTGTAGAATAAATACTCCACATACTGGTGCAGTAAATACTCTACATACTGTACCCTATTCTGTTCTAGTAAATACTCTACATAGTGTACCTTATCTCTGGTGTAGTAAATACTCTACAAACTGTACCCTATCCCTGGAGCAGTAAAT
>NW_013796010.1:0-762 GCF_000517525.1 Limulus polyphemus | reverse complement strand
AATCATAAAAAACAGGAAATGCAGAAAACACAATAATGTATGTGAAAAAGAGAACCAAAATCTGTATTACGACATAATGCAGGATAGAATGAAAGCACTCACATTAAAAACAAAAAGTCATGTGTAGTCAGTGTCGCAAACTGAAGTTAAGGGAGAAACATGTCTGACTCGTATGGTGCCAATCGAGAAAGTGAGGTACATGAAATGTAATACAGAGGGAGCCAGCTGCTCCAGGATCATGTGTCATGATCCTATTGGGATCAAAAATTTTCTTGGGTATGTATGACTCTCATTGCCCCTCATTAGTTAAGCTACTATTTTGGCTAAAATTTACTGTTTGTTCCTAAATGTCAGAAATATTTGACAACTCCAGTTAAGAAGCACGTAGTTAGATTGTTATAAAAGTCTACACACAAACATTTAGCCACTATCCATTTTTTAAGATTAAATGCTGGGTGTTGGCCTATAAAAATAACTTATTGTCTCCCAATTTATGTGACAAAGAACAAGACGTACGTACAACTGGAACTAACAAAATAAATGATTCTTATTAATATCATAAAATCCCACCAGTGCTTGCAAGTTACTGGAAGGAACAAGATATTGTCACATCAGTTCTTGTACGATAGGACTTCACCATATGGCATCAGAAAATCACATATGAACTCTATTAATAGGAAAGATAAGAGCTTTCTATTAGGTTGCCAAAAAAATTAATGTTGCTTTTTTTTTAAATAGAAAAACCAAACCAACTTATATATC
>NW_013796009.1:0-576 GCF_000517525.1 Limulus polyphemus | reverse complement strand
AAACATACATGGCTTATACTGTTAAATATTGTTTTGTGAAAGTTGTAGAAGATTCTCGAAAGTAAGAATCAACAATATATGTATGTACTATACCTTAAATGTAGCTCAATATTGTTGCGTGGAACTAAAATTTCCAGAACGCCTCCACACGGCTATAAATATAACCAACTTGACGTGCAGGAGATAGTATCTATTATTAGTTTGCTATAGTCAGTGTGCTTCAAACTTTGGAAGCTATAACTGTGATTGTTATAACGGTTGTCAATCGGAAAACGTAAGATAATTGACCAGGAGCATTTACAAAGTTCGAACATTACAAATCATTTAACGTCAGTGGATTTTCATCGGACATTAGTACTTTTACGAAAACATTACCTAACGTCATCGGTGAAACTCGACCTGTAATCGGTGTGTGATCAGCGAGAACTACAGGACTAACTAGCTTCCTGTTAAGGGAATGTATTTACATCAACTCGTAATTAACTCGCTCATCGTAAAACTCTCGATAAGATATCGAAGAAGTTCCAGACTAGTAAGAAAACTTTATATTGCTTGTAAGTTTGTGAAACGTTTGTT
>NW_013796008.1:0-578 GCF_000517525.1 Limulus polyphemus | reverse complement strand
ATTTTGATAAAATGACGTTTGGGAACAACAAAGGCCAGGTTCCAGTAACTGTTAAAAGAGAGGTTGAACAAATTAGGTGTCATCAAGCTGAAGTCAAAGTGACTGAAGAAGTTGATTATGATGGAGTGGAACCAAATATAGATATTAAACCAGAACAGGAGAAAGATCAAGATTTGAAGCCAATGATTGATTTTCTAAAGGCAAGTGTTTTGCGCCCTGCTTGGGAGAAGTTGTCTAGTCTAAGCCCTGTGACAAAGCACTATTGGGCACAATGGGACCAGTTAAAGCTTGAAAATGGTATTCTTCTCTGGAGATGGGAAATTGACGACTTGGCAAACAGTTATACCGAGGAAGTTACGGGAAGTTGTGCTGCGTCAATTCCATGATAATTTAACAGGAGGACATCTCGGAATTAGGAAGACATTGAGTCATCTACGACAAATATTTTACTGGATAGGTATGAGACAAGATGTAGAAGAATGATGCAGAACATGCAGTACATGTTGTGCTAAAAGGGAACCCAAGCACAAGGGACGTGCTCCAATGACGTTATATCAAGTTGGTGCACCAATGGAAAG
>NW_013796007.1:0-574 GCF_000517525.1 Limulus polyphemus | reverse complement strand
TATAAGAAAGGCTCAAATGACCTTTATCAAAGTCGAAAACATCTAGTCTATGAAGGCCTAAAAAGACAGTTATGAACGTCGAAAAAATCTAGTAGAAGAAAAACTAAAATCCCATTTTCAAAGGCATCAAAATCTAGTGGAAATCGGACTAAAATTACCGTTACCAAAGTCGAAAAAATCTAGATTAAGAAGGATTAAAAAGACCATTATAAAAGTTATTATAATATAGTATAAGAAAGGCTTAAATGACCGTTATCAATGTCGAAAACATCTAGTCTATGAAGGCCTAAAAGACAGTTATGAAAGTCGACAAAATCTAGTAGAAGTAAAAAAAAAATCCGGTTTCAAAGTCAACAAAATCTGGTGGAAAACGGACTAAAATTACCCTTATAAATCTCAACAAAATCTAGTGGAAAGCGGACTAAAAGATCGTTATAACAGTCGACAAAATATCGTGGTAGAAGGACAAAAAAGATCGTTATT
This sequence comes from Limulus polyphemus, assembly GCF_000517525.1. Lineage (NCBI taxonomy): Eukaryota > Metazoa > Arthropoda > Merostomata > Xiphosura > Limulidae > Limulus > Limulus polyphemus. Next base: position 91 of record NW_013796007.1, on the reverse strand, counting down.
AAATTTTACAAAATCTTGCGAAGTCAGGACTAAAAATATCGTTATCAATATCGACAAAATCTAGTTTAAAAAGGATTAAAAAGACCATTAT
>NW_013796006.1:0-563 GCF_000517525.1 Limulus polyphemus | reverse complement strand
GGTGCTGGATAACAAAGGAATACCAGAAGTTGTACAGAAGCTCTGTGGTGTGACAGGACATTCTGCAAGGTTGTGGGGACCAGTGTGGGTAACTATCAAGCTGATGGGCATGAAAAACAGACAGGAAGTATACTTGGCTGACATTGAAGACCAATGTATATTAGGATTGGAAACAGCAAAGGCCAAGTTCCGGTAACTGTTAAAAGAGAGGTTGAACTAATTAGGTGCCATCAAGCTGAAGTCAAGCCGACTGAAAGAGTTGATGATGGTGAAGTGTAACCAAATATAGATATCAGGGCAGAACAGGAGAGGGACCAGGATTTGAGGCCAATGATTGATTTTCTAAAAGCAAGTGTTTTGTGCCCTGCTTGGGAGAAGGTGTCTGGTCTAAGCCCTGTGATAAAGCACTATTGGGAGCAGTTGAAGCTTGAAAATGGTATTCTTGTCCGGAGATGGGAAACTACAGACGGGAAAGTAACGACTTGGCAAACAGTTATACCGAGGAAGTTACGGGAAGCTGTGCTGCATCAATCCCATGATAATTTAACCGGAGGACATCTCTT
>NW_013796005.1:0-640 GCF_000517525.1 Limulus polyphemus | reverse complement strand
TCACCAAATATATAACCACCATACTCATTTTTAGCCTAACTTGGTACAACTTCTCCATAAACATCTAGGTGTAACTCTAGTTACAGAATTTATAACCACCATACTAATTTTAGCCTTACTTGGTACAACTACTCCATAAATACCTAGGTGTTACTATAGTTACCGAATTTATATCCAACATACTCATCTTTAGCCTTACTTGGTACAACTACTACATGAACAGCTAGGTGTAACTATAGTTACCTAATTTATAACCACCATACTCATCTTTAGCCTTAGTTGGTACAACTACTCCATGAACACCTAGGTGTAACTCTAGTTACCGAATGTTTAACCGCTATTCTCATATTTAGCGTTATTTGGTATAACAACTCCACGAACATGTAGGTGTAACTCTAGTTACCAAATTTATAACCACCATACTCATCTTTAGCCTTACTTGGTACAACTACTCCATGAAACCTAGGTGTAACTCTAGTTACAGAATTTATAACCACCATACTCATCTTTAGCCTTATTTGCTACAACTACTCCATGAACACTTAGGTGTAACTCTAGTTTCCGAATTTATAACCACCATACTCATCTTTAGCCTTACTTGGTACAACTACTCCATGAACACCTAGGTGTAACTCTAGTT
>NW_013796004.1:0-577 GCF_000517525.1 Limulus polyphemus | reverse complement strand
TGGAAGCAAAATGTTTAATAGCCTGCAAGTTCTATTCGAATTCGTTTCAAAGTTATTTAATGGGTTTTCAATGAGTTTGACAGTTATCTGTATTCGTACTTTAAATTCACTTTGGTCCAAAAGTGACTTCGAGAAGTTAGTTCATCAGCTTGCTGTATACGTACTTCAAAGTTACTTTCCTCGAAATACCAGCAAACATTTTAATGAAAATATTTCGAGCAAAGTAAAAATTTGGAAAGAACCATATTTACACGTGTTCCCATGTTAGACGTATAATATAAAACATAAAGAATTAATTTTGTTTTAGCACCACTTTAAATAGTGGTAAGAGGGCAGAAGTAATAGTAGTTGAGTAACGTTCTTTGGAAACATAGATCTAAATAGCACTAGATTGGCCACCCATTACTCTTTATCGTTGAGGGGCATGTGCGCATGCGGCCGCCATTGCTATGTGTTGAAGTTCGAACTAGCAGACAACATAAAATGGTTGAGAGTGACAGTCGTCCGTCTAAGTTAAGACCCGAAAGAACGAAAGGAACACAGTGCTATGCCATTAACTGTTACACATACCGTAACC
>NW_013796003.1:0-578 GCF_000517525.1 Limulus polyphemus | reverse complement strand
TTTCAACCTTTGTTAGTATTAAACTGATAGGTTTTCAACCTTTGTTAGTATTAAACCAAATGTTTTAAACTTTAGAATTTCAAATTCAAATGTTAGCTGAGTTTCTCAAACAGTTTCATCTATATACACTGAGTGGTCACAAGTAAATAGACGCCTAATTTTTCGTCATTTAACTGATTTACGCTAACTAATTTGTGTTCACAGAGCACTATATAAATAAAAATGGCCCGCACACTAATTATCTTGTGCTACAACATGCCTAGAACTCAAGGTTCTCTCGAATTGTCAGATTTTGTTAGAAGAAGGATAGTTGGTCAAGCAGATGGTGGAGTAAGTCAGCGACAAATTTCGCAGAATTTGGGAATCCCGCTTTCGACAGTCAACAGAATCATCGTGCAGTTCAGGAAACACGGCAAGGAAACAACTGAGCAGCGTCCGGGTCGTCCTGGTCGTCCTGGTCCATAGGAGAGGACAAAAAGTGCTGTCAAGAAGAGCATCGAAATGGATCCCAGATTAACGATTGCAGAAGTAGCCAAAGTTGGTGGGATGAGCCCGAAATCTGTTCAACGGATTCTCAA
>NW_013796002.1:0-579 GCF_000517525.1 Limulus polyphemus | reverse complement strand
ATGCAATTTCAGGGCCATTTTATGAGTGTGTTGCCTTGGGTTAGACTCAACAAGCATCTTCAGAGCATCAATATCAATTCTAACATGTCAGTCCCTGCCATCACAGTTTTTAAGGCTAAAATCACCTGAACAAAATTTGCTTAACCATCGTTGATACTTACGAACGTTCAAAACATTTCCATAAACTTCTTTGATATTCTTTGTTGCTATAGAGGCATTGTTTCCCTTCTTGTATTCAAACAGCATTACATGCCGAATGTGTATCTCGTCATGTTCCATCACTATAAGGGATTAGAGTATACTAAACTTTACACATTATATAGGCTACACTAACGTGACATTTAGACGGTTCATTTAACTATTATACGTGGCGTATGTTTTTTGGGAGATGGTTAATGAAAGTGTCCCAAAATGTGACATTAATTTCTTGATGACCTAATGCAATGAAATAATTAAAATTAGGAAATAGAAAAAAAATACGTATCTTTTAATTTTTTTGTAGAATATTTTTAAAAGATTTTTATTAGGTAAATTTGTAATTTCAGGTCTTTTCCTTTTCACATATAATTAATTTTTAAC
>NW_013796001.1:0-856 GCF_000517525.1 Limulus polyphemus | reverse complement strand
TTTGACACTAAAGAATAGGCCTGGGTCTACTGTTGATCATCAGAGATATATATACCCCTGCTTTAGTAACTTTATTTTAATAATATTGTTGCGTCAGTGAAGTCACGTGACTAGTGTCACGCCACGTTTCTAGAACTATCTTGTTCCTACGTGAATGCCCTAGCATTTACTAGATATATGTTTGTTTGGTATATATATATAAGACGCTCACAACGTGACGACAATGTGTGTGTGTAGGTAGTGAGTAATTGAACTGCAGTCAGAAAGTATTGTTGAAGTTAATGATCATTGTTAAAACGTTTCTAAAAGAGCGACTGTTGAAAATAAGTGTATCGATAAAGTTATCTTCAGAAAAAATAAACCAGTTTTATTAAGTAAGGACTCGTGTCGCTAAAGTTTCGTCGGAACGAAGTTACGGAAAATCAATTAACGACTGGAGGCGTAACAAATTGGTGTCAGAAAGTGGGATAAAAAAAAAGGAAGAAAAAGAGAAGTTGGAAACGAGAAGCGGCAAATCAAGCTACAGTTTAGCAGATTTGATGTCAGCAATACAACAACAGCAAAGGAAACAAGAAGAGAGACAACAGCAGTTGCAAGAAAACCTGCAACAATGGCAGCTCGAACAACAAAATAAACAAGATGAACGAGAAATTCAACAAGAAGAGAGATTACAGCAGTTGTTAGAGGAAAAAGAAAAGAAACAAGAAGAGAGACAACATCAGTTGCAAGAAAACCTGCAACAGTGGCAGCTCGAACAGCAAAAGAAACAAGAAGAGAGATTACAGCAGTTGTTGGAGGAAAAAGAAATAAACAAAAAAACGAGAAAAGAAACAAGAAGAGAGATTACAGCAGTTGT
>NW_013796000.1:0-577 GCF_000517525.1 Limulus polyphemus | reverse complement strand
TGATGAAAAATGGATTCTCTATGCGAATATTAAACGCTAAAAACAGTGGCTTATTCCTAGACAAAAAACACTTCCGACCCCAAAACCTGGACTCCATCCACAGAACACATGCTTTGTATTTGGTGGGACATCAAAGGAGTAATTCATTTCGGACTCCTCAATCCACAGCTAGCTGTCAATGCAGAGATCTATAGTCAGCAACTAGAACTTTAAAGCCCTTCATCAGAAACATCCTTCATTCGTCAATCGGAAAGGTGTTCTTCTTCTCTAAGACAATGCACGTCAACATGTGGCACGTTTGACGCAACACAAGATTATGGAGTTACGATGGGAAGTTCTCCCCCACCCACCATATTCTCCAGATATGTCACCATCAGATTACCATCTTTTTCGTTCGCTGTAACACCATCTTAATGGGAAAACGTATGCAAATGTGGAAGGTGTTAAAGAGTAATTTTTTCATCAGGGCATTAACAACCTGATTGTAAGATGGAAAAGCATCATCGATAAGAATGAAGACTATTTCATTTAATAAATGTCTTGTTTTTATATACAAGTTGTTCGGGTTTTTTCGTCT
>NW_013795999.1:0-677 GCF_000517525.1 Limulus polyphemus | reverse complement strand
TGATATCATGTATCAACAGATTGACGGAGTCGCCATGGATTCTCCTCTTGGACCTGCCTTAGCCAATATTTTCGTTGGTTTCCATGAAAAAAAAAACTATTCAACAAAGTTACCAGATCTGCTGTTTATTTCCGCTATGTAGACGACACATTTGCCGTTTTTAAAACTGAACAGGAATGTGAGTGTTTCTTGCAAGACCTAAACTCGTTGCACTCGGCTCTCAAATTTACTTTCGAAAAAGAACAACATAACTCTTTACCGTTCCTAGACGTTTTAGTTGAAAAAGATGACTTTCGTTTTCACACAATTATATACAGAAAAACCTACTTTTCTAGGACAATACACACGATGGGATTCTTTCAGTCCCAAAAGTCGCAAAACGAACCTTATTACTACTTTAGTTCATCGAACTCCAGTTATCTGTTCAAAATCTAAACTAAATTTCGAATTGAATACAATTAAAACTACTTTACTAGAAAATGGGTATCCAAAAAACGTCATCAGTCAAATTACTTCCAGGAAAATTGGGAGCTTGTCAACTGATTCAAAATTTGGTCCTAACAAGTGCCCTGTTTACTTAAAATTGCCATGGATTGGTAACATTACAACAAAATTTGAAAAACAATTGAAAACGGCCATTAATAAATGTTTTCCTGCAGTGAACCCCTACTGTGCCT
>NW_013795998.1:0-1118 GCF_000517525.1 Limulus polyphemus | reverse complement strand
GTCAGTGTAACTATAACAGTTAAACAAACAAGATAACATTAAATTCACAACTTTCGTCAGTGTAACTATAACAGTTAAACAAACAAGATAACATTAAATTCACAACTTTGTCAGTGTATACTATAACAGTTAAACAAACAAGATAACATTAAATTCATAACTTTGTCAGTGTAATTTATAAGATTTAAACAAACAAGATAACATTTCTAAGAAAGCCAACAAATCTACACTGACAAAGTGACATATACATAACTTCTACAAGATTTAAATAAAACAACATAAAAATTGAAAGATTTAAACAGAATAAGTAAAAATCAAACAGCTCACAAATAACTGTTTAATCAACAGAATCAGCTAAAAATAGAATGTCGTTTTATTTATTGAATTTCATACAAAGCTACTCAAGAGCTATTTTGAATAGTGCCCCTGAAGAAGAAAGGTCCACCTTTCGAAAGTGCTCGGGTTATAGGGTTTTTATTCATTTCTATCAAGACTTCTTGAACCTATGTGTTTTTCTAACATCATGAATGAACCTAATTTTGACGTAATAGACCAGAGGGAAGCACAAACTCTTGGGCTGGATCTTATCAACAAAAAGTGGGATTGACCATCACATTATAATGTCCCCACAGCTGAAAGGATAAGCGTTTTTGGTGATGGGCTTCAAACCCACAACAAGCAGATTGTGAGTAGAGTGTCCTGATCACCAGGCCATACTATGGCCTAAAATAAATTTCCATACAGTTGAAACTTTCCAAAAAAAACAAACAAACAAGATTATCCAAGATATGTATAACACCTCAGCTAGTAAACGGCTACCAAAACTGAATATAACAGGATTTCATTTTTCAATGCTCAGAATTACTTTACATAAACTAACAAGTTTGCAATCATCAAAAATATCAGATATAGAAACTTATATTATGGGGCTATTCAGTTTGTTTACGTTCAAGTTTGGTATGTGTACTATAGCAGGTGCATGGAGCTAACACGACTGGAATGTGAAAATATTAATGTAAAAATTACAAGATTTAAAATAAGTCCATTGTCAGCTTCCCACGTACATGTACACACACTACTCTTATCACTTCTAGTCTTGCCCTCCACCTACAGAGAAC
>NW_013795997.1:0-1073 GCF_000517525.1 Limulus polyphemus | reverse complement strand
TCAGAACATAATTGGTCATACACATTGGAGTGGTAGTTAGCGATTGATAATGGCTGGAGACGGCTTGAATGGATAATGAAGAAAAACTTTAATATAAGTTTAACATAACATCAAATGTACAATGTTTCGACAAGGTTTTGTCATCATCAGGTAATTGTACAAGAGCATATCTTAATATATCAACTAAAGAGATTTGAGATCAGTGAAGAATACAAAGTTATATGCCCCTTCTAAAAGGTATCGTTTTGATGCCTGTGTCAGTTACAAAACGTTATGCCCTCCAGTGGCATGTTTGCGGTCTTACAACGCTAGAAACCGGGTTTCAATACCGTGGTGGGCAGAGCACGGATAGCCCATTGTGTATCCTTGGGCTTAGTTACGAACAAACAAACATAATGTTATATGAGATATTAATGGTATCTTTCAGATACTCGTGTCTGATAGTAAACCTTATATAGCACCTTATGTTTTGTATATGTAGTTACCCATCAACAACATGGATAGCTTTTTTCTGATAGAAAACCTTATATAGCACCTTATGTTTTGTATATGTAGTTACCCATCAACATATGGATAGCTTTTTTCTGATAAAAAACCTTATATAGAACATTATGTTTTGTATATGTAGTTACCCATCAACATAGGGATAGCTTTTTTCTGATAAAAAACCTTATATAACACCTTATGTTTTGTATATGTAAAACTTCTCTATATCTGGTGTAGAAAGGATGATGGAAACGATCATAAATAAAACAGATGGAAGGTGTAGACTGCGATATATTTAATGGTACTATAACACAAAATCAGTTTTATGTATTTATCATATGAACATCATATTTGTATGGCTTCACTACAGTTTTATCAGATTAAAGGAAGACAAGAACGAGAATAATCCTACGTTTACACAGGAATATGTAGCACTGATGTTACTAGTTTATTTTTCTGAATTATTCAGCCAGATAAACTGTTTATAATACTAATAAAATAAATACGAACCTTTGTGGCTAAATAATGCCTAAGAATAAAGTAGAAACATTAATGCTGCATATCCTTGAAATCCCTGTACAGATGTA
>NW_013795996.1:0-678 GCF_000517525.1 Limulus polyphemus | reverse complement strand
TAACAAGATATACTAATTTTTCTAAGCATCAAATTAGAATTTTTGTTCAATAAAAATCTTTCAAATGCGACTGTAGTTTTTCCCCTAAAACCTTTAGTCTTCAAAATAAGAGTGCGTCTTATATTCCGAAAATAACGGTATATATATATATATATATATATTCACTAAATGTTTATAACATACAACTTTTAACTCTGTAACTGAAAAAAAAATAATTATGCTTAAAAACTGATTTGTCATTAACACTCCTCTCTGTAATTTTTCACAACTTAATGGATGGTTAGTAATGTCTTGTCATACAGTAGATATCTTATAACATTGAAATATGATATAAACTTAACATAAAGTCATTATTTTATGAAAATAATAAGTTAAAATCGTAAAGGTGCTAAGCTTACGTTGTAAATACAACCGAAAGAAATGGATACGTATTACTTGATTCTTAACTTGAAAGCAGGCACTTTTACCAAAAGAAATGGATACGTATTACTTGATTCTTAACTTGAAAACAGGCACTTTTACCGAAAGAAATGGATACGTTTTACTTGATTCTTGACTTGAAAGCAGCCACTTTTACCAAAAGAAATGGATACGTATTACTTGATTCTTAACTTGAAAGCAGGCACTTTTACCAAAAGAAATGGATACGTATTACTTGATTCTTAACTTGAAAGCAGG
>NW_013795995.1:0-577 GCF_000517525.1 Limulus polyphemus | reverse complement strand
CATCAATTCCAACGTGTGAACGTTGCTTCGTCTCTTCTGGCGTGTAATGCACGTGAACCATTTTTGGACAGAGCTGTCACCAGTGATGGAAAATGGATTCTCTGTGTGAACATTAAATGCCAAAAACAATGGCATAGTCCTAGAGAAAAACCACTTCCGACCCCAAAACCTGGACTCCATCCGTAGAAAGTGATGCTTTGCATTTGGTGGAACATCAAAGGAGTAATTCATTTTGAACTCCTCAATCCACAGCGAATTGTCAATGCAGAGATGTATAGTCAGCAATTAGAATGTTTAAATCAAGCCCTCGTCAATCAGAAAGGTGTTCTTCTCCACGACAAAGCATGTCCACATGTGGCACATTTGACACAACACGAGATTATGAAGTTGGGTTGGGAAGTTCTCCCCCACCCATCATATTCTTTAGGTATGGCGCCATCAGATTACCATCTTTTTTGTTTGCTGCAACACCATCTTAATGGGAAAATATATGCAAATGTAGAAGGTGTTAAAGAGGACATCGACATGTTTTTGCTTCAAAGTCAAGTGATTTCTTTAATCAGGGCATTAACAACCT
>NW_013795994.1:0-578 GCF_000517525.1 Limulus polyphemus | reverse complement strand
GCCTTACTTGGTACAACTACTCCATAAACACCTAGGTGTAACTATAGTTACCGAATTTATAACAATCATACTCACCTTTAGCCTTACTTGGTACAACTACTCCATGAACACCTAGGTGTAACTATAGTTACCGAATTTATAACCACCATACTCATCTTTAGCCTTATTTGGTACAACTACTCCATGAACACCTAGGTGTAACTATAGTTACCGAATTTATAACAATCATACTCACCTTTAGCCTTAATTGGTACAACTACTCCATGAACACCTAGGTGTAACTATAGTTGCCGAATATATAACCATCATACTTATCCTTAGCCTTACTTGGTACAACTACTCCATGAACACCTAGGTGTAACTCTAGTTACAGAATTTATAACCACCATACTCATCTTTAGCCTTACTTGGTACAACTACTCCATAAATACCTAGGTGTAACTATAGTTACCGAATTTATAACCACTATACTCATTTTTAGCCTTACTTGGTACAACTACTCCATAAATGCCTAGGTGTAACTATAGTTCCCGATTTTATAACCATCATACTCATCTTTAGCCTTACTTGGTACATTT
>NW_013795993.1:0-877 GCF_000517525.1 Limulus polyphemus | reverse complement strand
ACCTCTACATAAAGCAGCATACTGCTTTGTTGTCTTCTTTTTCATCTACATAAATGGAGAAATGTACTGCGACAGTTTCTGGATTGTACATGATATTTAGCTTCATACTGAGGACATAACCTCAAACCTGTCATTTTTGCAGTTATTTGGCAAAGTATGATCCAGTAATGAGATAGCATTTAGAGCGTGTTAAAAACAAGCAAATGTCAACATCTTTTCTTTCTCCTGAAATCCAAAATGAGTTTATAAATCTCATTGCTTCACATGTGCGAAATTGTTTGTCAGCAATTCGTAGAAACAAATACAATGGTATTCTGTTTGATTCCACACCTGATTTATCCCATCGTGAGCAATTGGCCCAAGTGATTCGGTTTGTTGACATTGACTTTAAGACAAGCAAAGTAGAAGTCAAAGAGTCATTTATTGACTTTATACAGATAAAGGAAAAAGACGCTTCAATATTGAGAAAACAGTAAGCACAAAATTAGAAGCGAATGGAATTTTATTCAGTGATTGTTGTTCACAATGTTATGATAATGCTGCTGTCATGTCATGTCATCTGTCAGGTGTTCAACAAATAATTCTGAACAGAAATCAAAAAGCAGTGTTTATAAACTGTGACAACCATAGTTTGAACTTAACACGTCTTCATGCTGCAAGTCAGGAAACAACAGTTATTACCTTTTTTTTGGTATAATTTAGGCCATTTATAATTTCTTTGCTCATTCAACAACTCGATGGGATGAACTGAAGCAGGAGCTTAAGATCTCTGTCCAGCGTGAATCAGAAATAGGTTGGAGTGCAAGAGAAAAGGCAGTAAAGTTGTTCATGAAAACTGGATGAATTGCTAGGATTGTTAGAGCAATTAAGTGAGAAT
>NW_013795992.1:0-578 GCF_000517525.1 Limulus polyphemus | reverse complement strand
TCTCTAGAGATGACCAGGACTATATTGTTCGTATTGTCTCTAGAGGTGACTAGGACTGGAGTGTTGCTATTAAGTTATCAATAGAGGTGACAAGGACTCGATTGTTGGTATTGTCTATAGGTGACTAGGAATCGATTATTGGTATTGTCTCTAGAGGTGATCAGGATTCAAGTGTTGCTATTAAGTTGTCACTAAAGGTGACTGGGACTCGATTATTGGTATTGTCTCTAGAGGTGACTAGGAATCGAGTGTTGCTATTAAGTTGTCACTAAAGGTGACTGGGACTCGATTATTTGTATTGTCTCTAAAAGTGACCAGGACTCGAGTGTTGCTTTTAAGTTGTCACTAAAGGTGACTTGGACTCGATTATTGGTATTGTCTCTAGAGGTGACTAGAAATCGAGTGTTCCTATTAAGTTGTCACTAAAGGTGACTAGGACTCGATTATTGATATTGTCTATAGAGGTGACTAGGAATCGATTATTGGTATTGTCTCTAGAGGTGACCAGGACTCGACTGTTAATATTAAGTTGTCACTAAAGGTGACTAGGACACGATTGTTGGTGTGTTCTCTAGAGG
>NW_013795991.1:0-579 GCF_000517525.1 Limulus polyphemus | reverse complement strand
CCGCCTTTTGGATTGTTTTAACTCTGGGTTAGCGAAAGTGTATTTTCTTTTGGCATTTATAGTGACATAACGTTTTTCGTCAATGCTATAATGTCTCAATTTTGAGTTCTCCGACGAAATAAGCACTATCGTATATTTTTCTATTAATTTCCGTCAAAAAAAACACTTTTTTCCATTTTCCTAAAAAAATCATATTTTCACCAAAAACCAAAGGCTATAGCCCATGTTTTTTCCGAAATTTGGAAAAAAAATGTTTTTCTTCATATTTAAATACAAAGATGCCCTTGATGTAAGACTTTCAAAATAGAGATCCTTTTATCAAAATTCCCAATAGTTATTTCATAATCTCTTATCCAAATTTCGGTTAGTGTCGACTTTGCTGTTGTTGTATTTATGTCTTCAATTATATTATAAACAAGGAAGAGCTTTAAGAATAACATCATCCAAACAAAATTCCAACATATAAAAGGCCATGACGTCTTCTTATCAAATAAACACCGCCTTTTGGATTGTTTTTACTCTGGGTTGGCGAAAGTTCAATTGTTTTTTCTTAGCTTTTACTGTGACATTATGTTTTTT
>NW_013795990.1:0-577 GCF_000517525.1 Limulus polyphemus | reverse complement strand
TTTACAAATTATGCATATTAATTATTTTAACGAAGCGAACATTAAACAGAATCATCTGTGATGATTCGTTCTAGGAATATGTTAATCAGACAGGGAAACGAGAAACTTCCATCTTTAATAAAATATAAGACCAATAATTGATACACAGGTAATCATCATACTATAGTGAAAGTAGTTTTTTGAAGATTAAACCATCATATAATTGTATACTGTTTTACTTTTACTTTAAAATAGAAAGATATCGTGGAGAAAAAAAGAGAGACAAGAAGTCATCTGAAGAAAGTGAAGGTATGTACTTAACACTATCTACGACCAGCAATTAATTATGTACATTAAATGCTCTACCGCTGTGAACATTTCCTCTGAACATCGCTCATGATTCGTTCTAGCAGAATATAAAACAGAGTAGGAGACAGGAGACTTCCATACTAAACACGGACAGTTGTTTTAAACCAATTATTAATATTAATGATAACTAAGACTCCATAAGTATCACTGTAAAAATGCTACAATAGTTCAAATTATGTTTTTGACTGATGTTATGCTTTCTCTTTAATGGCCATAGTGCTTCTTGTAA
>NW_013795989.1:0-578 GCF_000517525.1 Limulus polyphemus | reverse complement strand
TGTGTCAGAGTTTGTGAAAGTGTTATCGGAAAGGATGGATGATATCCACCATCAAGTGCGTTCAAACTTGAAAACGTCTGCTGATTCGATGAAGTTAACTTATGATAAGAGATCTACTGAAGTCAGCTTTGCACCAGGAGACAAGGTATGGTTGTATAATCCCAAGAAAACCAAAGGGAAGTCTCCTAAGTTGTCTTCTCCATGGGAAGGCCCATATGACATTGTGGATCGTCTCTCAGACGTGACTTTCCGGATAAAATGTGGTCGGCGAGATAAGCCAAAAGTGGCGCATGCCAACAGGCTTTGGCGTTATCACGGTCTAGTACATTTCAGTTGGGACAAAGTGGAGAACAGAACAAATGACGCTGCTGAAGACGTGACACCTGAAGAAGCCACCGTCGAAGAAGAAACTCTACTCAGTTTTGAGAATGGAAATGGTGAAGCTCTTGATGAAGTTACTACCACTGATGTGACTGTTACCGACGATAGGACATTTCCTGATGAAGCAGATGAACCCCACGTGAAGCAGAAGCCAACGAGACGGAGACCAGTATTGAAGAAGATATGTACCCGTAAAA
>NW_013795988.1:0-780 GCF_000517525.1 Limulus polyphemus | reverse complement strand
ATTTAACGATACTGTGTACTGTCAATAAGAAGAAACAAGATTTAATAATAATGTGTACTGTCAATAAGAAGACATAAGATTTAACAATACTGTGTACTGTCGATAAGAAGACGCAAGATTTAACAATACTGTGTACAGTCAATAAGAATACACAAGATTTAACTATAATGTGTACTGTCATTAAGAAGACAAAAGATTTAACAATACTGTTTACTGTCAATAAGAAGACACAAGATTTAACAATACTGTGTACTGTCAATAAGAAGACAAAAGATTTATCAATACTATGTACTATCAATAAGAAGACACAAGATTTAACATTACTACGTATTATCAACAAGAAGACATGAGACTTAACGATAATGAGTACTATAAATAAGAAGGCAAAAGATTTAACGATACTGTCAATAAAAAGACAAGATTTAACAAAACTGTGTAGTGTCAATAAGAAGACACAAGATTTAACGATACTGTGTACTATCAATAAGAAGAGATAAAAATTTAAAAATACTGTGTACTGTCAACAAGAAGACACAAGATTTAACAATACTGTGTACTGTCAATAAGAAGACACAAGATTTAACAATACTCTGTACTGTCAATAAGAATATACAAGATTTAACATTACTGTGTACTGTCAATAAGAAGACACAAGATTTAACAATACTGTGTTTTATCAATAAGAAGACACGAAAATTAACGATCCTGTGCACTATCAATAAGAAGTCACAATATTTAACGATACTGTGTACTGTCAATAATAATACACCAGATTTAACG
>NW_013795987.1:0-2325 GCF_000517525.1 Limulus polyphemus | reverse complement strand
TATTTTAGTAGATTTTTCCAGGTTTAATCAGTTACTTCAGTAGATTTTTCAGGTTTACTCTGTTATTTTAGTAGATTTTTTAGGTTCAGTCGGTTATTTTGGTATATTTTTTTAGGTTTAGTCAGTTATTTTAGTAGTTTAATCAGTTACTTCAGTAGATTTTTTAGGTTTACTCTGTTATCTTAGTAGATTTTTCAGGTTTACTCCGTTATTTTAGTATATTTTTTTAGGTTTACTCCGTTATCTTAGTAGATTTTTAGGTTTACTCCGTTATTTTAGTAGATTTTCAGGTTTAATCAGTTACTTCAGTAGATTTTTCAGGTTTACTCTGTTATTTTAGTAGATTTTTTAGGTTCAGTCGGTTATTTTGGTATATTTTTTAGGTTTAATCAGTTATTTTAGTAGATTTTTTAGGTTTACTCTGTTATCTTAGTAGATTTTTTAGGTTTACTCCGTTATTTTAGTAGATTTTTTTTAGGTTTACTCCGTTATCTTAGTAGATTTTTTAGGTTTACTCTGTTATTTTAGTAGATTTTTCAGGTTTAATCAGTTACTTCAGTAGATTTTTCAGGTTTAGTCAATTATTTTAGAAGAATTTTCAGGATTACAACGCTAGAAACCTTATTTCGAAACCCGTGGTGGGCAGAGCACAGATAGCCCACTGTGTAGCTTTGTGCTTAACTACGAAACAAATGCTCACTCCAGTCCAGCTTAGATTACTGGAGAAGTAATTGGACACATTAAAAGCTTTCTTTCTACTATACGACTTAAATACAGTATCACGACTATAAGTGAAACTGAAAATTCCAAACATCATTAACATTAACCCTCAAATTTTCACACATTCCACCATTTTGTGTGTTATAATACTGAGTATAAAGAAGTGACCAGAAGTTGAGTAAAATACGTTTGTATGTACTAGCGTGACTGTGTGTCATGCAGATTAAGATAATAGTGTTAAATTGGGAACCGATTTCTTGCCTAATAATATCTCACGAGATTCGGCCAGCTTAGGATATTAGGCAATATCTATGTAATTCTTCCAAACAACTTCAAGTACCCAACGAAAAAAAGCCGTCTTGATCATGACGTGGCTTTTGACAGGTTGTTATTTAGTTAAAGAGTCGTTAACGTAAGAAACACGTAGGAAAAATATTTGTATTTTGTACACATAAAAGTTTTTTTATTTATATATGTCACCCTTATAGCGCACCCAGGTTTTTTTTCGGAGACAGAATGCAAACTGGATTACTCGGAACCACTGCTAAACATAGTTCCAGTGATTGTGTGCATTTCAAATTTGTTAATAATCTTGGTGTGCATTTCACATTTATTAATAATCTTGGTATGAATTTCACTGGATTAATTTAACAACCTATTTCAATGAATATTTATCCTATATTTTAGAAACGGAAGATATGAAAACGAAGCTATTAATCGTGAACACAAACCCAACAGCATATACCATAGAATATTTGCAGCTAATTGTTCACTTATTTATTTCACTTGATTTAGCCAAGGCCTTTCTTCCCGAAGTAGTTAATAGACTCCTGAGACTTTCCCCAAATTAGCTTCGTTTTCATATAAACATTTACTTATAAATTGTTATATTGACGCCAATTCTATACAATAAACTGACAAAATTCAATGTCATAAATGAATCAATAAAAAAAGCTAAAAGATGTAATAATTATGTTAATTGAATCACCAGTAAAGTATAGTCACTGTTAACGACACTTTCGACCGTAATTAAGATCATCGATAAATTAGGCCAGTGAAGTATACACACTAAGTTTATTGATAAATTTGAAATGCACATGAAGGTTGATAACTTAGGCCAATGAAGTGCACACCAAAGTTATTAATAAATTTGAAATACACACGAAAGTTGATAACTTAGGCCAATGAAGTGCACACCAAGGTTATTGATAAATTTGAAATGCACATGAAGGTTTATAACTTAGGCCAATGAAGTGCACACCAAAGTTATTAATAAATTTGAAATACACACGGAAGTTGATAACTTAGGCCAATGAAGTGCACACCAAGGTTATTGATAAATTTAAAATGCACCCTAAATTATTTATAAGGTTATTTATAATTTATAAACACACTGGACAGTAACGATATTAAATTAGAGAATACATTTTTTTCTGCCACCTAGTGGTACTTCTAGTTCCATTTTGTTTCTGAGCGAAAAATCAAAACAAGCTCGACACGTTTACCTCATTCATTCAAAAAATAAAATCAAAGGGAAAACAAAATTAGCAATTTAACTTATGTATGTCCAAATTTTGTGAACGGTGTCTAGAACTTTGTATTAAA
>NW_013795986.1:0-1004 GCF_000517525.1 Limulus polyphemus | reverse complement strand
TGTAAAATACAGGTAGGATACCAAAAGTAACTAGTGTAATATGAAGGTTATTTATGTTTTTTATTCTTTGTGACTGATATTTGATAAGTGTCTTTGTAACTAACAAAGCCATTTACCCAGTGGCGTAAGCATGCCCCTTCAATTGCGGGGGAAGCTAACCAAAAGGGGGCCCCAAGGGCCTGACAAACTTAACAAATGCCAACAAGGGGTAGACATACAGTTTAATTTATTTGAACTAAAAGGTGGTCGCACTATTCAGTTAAGTTAAAGATATCAGTCAGCCAGAAACGTTACAGTTATAGGGATATAAATATAGGGGATTCAATTACTTTTTATCCGGAGGGGAGGGTCATATTTTGTAGTTAGGCCACTGTCAATTAGTCAGTCAGTAGACATTAAAATGACGTCACATAAGGAACGCTTAAACGTTGCAGTTTGTACTGTCGTGACGTCAGTAAAACGTGCGCATGTCATGAATGACGAGTAGAATTATGCACCCTGTAGGCCAGAACACAGCATGACATATGAACTTCAAAAGCAAGAAATAAAAACATTTATTACTCTCAAGTTTGGTTTTATTTATTCTCTAAACAGAATCCTTTCTGTGACCCTGCGGAAGTACATCTAGTGTGTATATGATGTCTTGTTGGTTTTGTTTTTCTTGTGTCCATCAGAACTAGTATAATGATAGTATAAAAAGTAATGATTTTTTGGACACTCTGGAACAATATTTTGTGAACACTAGTAACCTGTAAATTGTATTTATTATATTTTTTCCAGACTTTTGTACTTGTTCTGTCTTAGTAAATGTACATGCCATTTGGGGGGGGGGGCAATAGAAACAACTTTTACACATTCGTTTGGATAATTTTCCTGTCTATGTATATTACTGTAACGTCGTTCTTTCATTGGGCTGTTTCTTTTTAATTATCTGGTGAAAATAAGGCCAAGTCCAGTCCACATAACGACAGCAAAATTAGTTTATTTTTACCGTAAAGGCCACT
>NW_013795985.1:0-574 GCF_000517525.1 Limulus polyphemus | reverse complement strand
TGATATCCACCATCAAGTGCGTTCAAACTTGAAAACGTCTGCTGATTCGATGAAGTTAACTTATGATAAGAGATCTACTGAAGTCAGCTTTGTACCAGGAGACAAGGTATGGTTGTACAATCCCAGGAAGACCAAAGGGAAGTCTCCTAAGTTGTCTTCTCCATGGGAAGGCCCATATGACATAGTGGATCGTCTCTCAGACGTGATTTTCCGGGTAAAATGTGGTCGGCGAGGTAAGCCAAAAGTGGCGCATGCCAACAGGCTTTGGCGTTATCACGGTCCAGGACATTTCAGTTGGGACGAAGTGGACAACAGAACAAATGACGCTGCTGAAGACGTGTCACCGGAAAAGGCCACTGTCGAAGAAGAAACTCTACTCAGTTTTGAGAAGGGAAACGGTGAAGCTCTTGATGAAGTTACTACCACTGATGTGACTGTTACCGACGATAGGACATTTCCTGATGAGGCAGATGAACCCCACGTGAAGCAGAAGCCAACGAGACGGAGACCAGTACGGAAGAAGATACGTCCGTAAAATTAAGAGACTTTGTTGAATTGTAATTTTGTGATTGTA
>NW_013795984.1:0-578 GCF_000517525.1 Limulus polyphemus | reverse complement strand
ATTTCTTCTTCAATGGTGGCTTCTTCAGGTGGCACGTCTTCAGCAGTTTCATTTGTTCTGTAGTCCACTTCGTCCCAACTGAAATGTCCTGGACCGTGATAACGCCAAAGACTGTTGGCATGCACCACTTTTGGTTTACCTCGCCGACCACATTTTATCCGGAAAGTCACGTCTGAGAGACGATCCACTATGTCATATGGGCCTTCCCATGGAGAAGACAACTTAGGAGACTTCCCTTTGGTCTTCCTGGAATTATACAACCACACCTTGTC
This sequence comes from Limulus polyphemus, assembly GCF_000517525.1. Lineage (NCBI taxonomy): Eukaryota > Metazoa > Arthropoda > Merostomata > Xiphosura > Limulidae > Limulus > Limulus polyphemus. The sequence goes on along the minus strand of NW_013795984.1, from coordinate 306 downwards.
TCCTGGTACAAAGCTGACTTCAGTAGATCTCTTATCATAAGTTAACTTCATCGAATCAGCAGACGTTTTCAAGTTTGAACGTACTTGATGGTGAATATCATCCATCCTTACTGATAACACTTTCACAAACTCTGACACATTCTCAGGCAACTCTTCATAAGGTGGGCGTCCTATTAACAGATCCACTGGCAACCGAAGTTCCCGACCAAACATCAACTTTGCTGGATTGTATCCAGTGGTTTCATGCTCTGCTGTCCTATAGGCCATCAAGAGTGGAGGGAGTAAGACATCCCAGTCATCTTGACG
>NW_013795983.1:0-1780 GCF_000517525.1 Limulus polyphemus | reverse complement strand
CATTTGCAGGTAATGAATATTGTTTGTGAAATATGTTTCGTGGATACTGTCGGGTATCACTCACTTATTACATCATTTCCAGGTTATGAACATTATTTGTGAAATGTGTTTTGTGGATACTGTCGGGTATAACTCATTTATTACATCATTTGCAGGTTATGAACATTGTTTGTAAAATGAGTTTTGTCGATACTGTCGGTTTCACGCATTTATTACATCATTTGCAGGTGATAAACATTGTTTGTGAAATGTGTTTTGTCGATACTGTCGGGTATGACTCATTTACATAACATGCAAATGATGTAAAAAACCGACAGTATCGACAAAACACATTTCACAAACAATGTTATTTTTCCAAACAATGTTCATCACCGACAAATGATGTAATAAATGCGTCAAACCAACACTATCCACAAAACACATTTCACAAACGAGGTTTATCACCTACAAATGATGTAATAAATGCGCAAACAGACAGTATCGACAAAACACATTTCACAAACAATGTTCATAACCTGCAAATGATGTAATAAGTGACTGATAACCGACAGTATCTACAAAACACATTTCACAAACATTGTTTATCACCTACAAATGATATAATAAATGAGTGGACAAAACACACATTTCATACACATTATGCACATCACCTGCAAACGATGTAACAAATGCTTGAAAACCGACAGTATCCACAAAACACACAAACAATGTTCATCACCGACAAATGATGTAATAAATGCGTGAATTCGACAGTATCGGGAAATCTGTGGTTTGTGGATACTGTCGGTTTTCAAGCATTTATTACATCGTTTGTATGTGATGTGCATGATGTTGTTTGGGAAATGTGAGTTTTATCGATACGTAGGTTTCGCACATTTATTACATGAATTGTTGGTGAAGAACATGAAGTTCTTCGTGAAATGTGTGATTTGTAGATACTGTCGTTTTCAAGTACTTATTACATTAATAAATGCGTGTAACCGACAGTATCGACAAAACACATTTCACAAACAATGTTCATAACCTGCAAATGATGTAATAAGTGACTGATAACCGACAGTATCTACAAAACACATTTCACAAACATTGTTTATCACCTACAAATGATATAATAAATGAGTGAAAACCGACAGTATCGACAAAACACATTTCACAAACAATGTTTATCACCTACAAATGATGTAAAAAATGCGCGAAACCGACAGTATCGATAAAACACATTTCACAAACAATGTTCATAACATGCAAATGATGTAATAAATGCTTGAAAACCGACAGTATCCACAAAACACACGTTTCCCAAACAATGTTCATCACCGACAAATGGTGTAATAAATGCGTGAATCCGACAGTATCGACAAACACATTTCGCAAATAATGTTCATAGCCTGCAAATGATGTAATAAGTGAGTGATACCTGACAGTATCCACAAAACACATTACACAAACAACGTTTATCACCTATAAAAGATGTAATAAATGCTTGAAACCGACAGTATCGACAAAACACAATTCACAAATAATGTTCATTACCTGCAAATTTGAAAACCGACAGTATCGACAAAACACATTTCACAAACAATGTTTATCACCTACAAATGATGGTCACTTCTTACATCATTTGTAGATGATGAACATTAAATTGTTTGTGACATGTATTTTGTCAACATTGTCGTTTTCATACATTTATTATATCATTTCCAGGTGATGAACATTGTTTGGTATATGAGTGATTTGTCGATACTGTCGAATTCACGCATTTATTACATCATTTGTTGGT
>NW_013795982.1:0-578 GCF_000517525.1 Limulus polyphemus | reverse complement strand
TCAGATGCGATACTCCAGATGCCTAATTATTCAGCTCGAAACAGTGCAGAGATGTTTCAAGTGCCATACATAACCCAAGCGCTACAAAACACAGAACTCACACACAAAAAACAAACACGAGACCTAAACCTTAAGCCTGACGTTAACAGGACAAACAATGAAATAAAAAAACTTATCAAAGAACAACAACGTGAGAACTGGCCATAATTCTATCAGTCAATTCATAATAATATACAAAACTATTTCCTATTCTGACACAAATTCAAGACCACTTGGAAAGACTATTCGTCCAAAATCCACCACACTATTAACTACTACAATAACAACTGTGTTCTAATGGATCAAGAAAAAGTCAACCTGTTCAGAGTATACTAAAAAACTGTTTTCGCAACGCCCAATTCAATAAACTTTTCTCAAGGGCATTACCACAAAGTCAACACTCGTAATGATTAAAACATTCACATTTTAAAACCCAATTTCCCTGTAAGTCTAAACCTTAACGAGACACCCACTGATATGAGTATAAGCAGACCTATATCTCTCGCAAAAATTAAAATTTCCAATAAAAAAACTCTTTC
>NW_013795981.1:0-578 GCF_000517525.1 Limulus polyphemus | reverse complement strand
ACGTCATTTCGCTTTCATTCTCACAATAGTTATTATACTGCTACTTATTGCACGATTTATCATTGTACTTCATTTCGCTTTCATTCTCACAATAGTTATTCTACTGCTACTTATTGCACGATTTATTATTGTACTTCATTTCGCTTTCATTCTCACAATAGTTATTCTATTGCTACTTATTGCACAGTTTATCATTGTACTTCATTTCACTTTCATTCTCACAATAGTTAAAAGCATCTTGTGAAGCGTTCATATAACACAATTAAAGCTGATAAAATTAATTAATGGAAAACAAGTACAGTGGACTGACTGTTTAATGATTATATTATAGATTTATTTGATTTTCACCAATGATAAAATTGCAAATGTAGTCTGTGGCGTAGAGACCTAATGCTTTCTTTGATTCGCCGTAACCTCTCCTGTGATCGGCAGTTTCGCCTAATTAGGCTCATCAACACAGCATGGGTCAGCAATCAAAGGAAACACAGTATGTCCTCTGGTGAGGTGTATATAATATTTACGGAGTTTGTGAGTCCTTATTAACTCACTATATACTAACCTAAATTAATTTAGATGTG
>NW_013795980.1:0-1128 GCF_000517525.1 Limulus polyphemus | reverse complement strand
GTCTACAGGGCTAGGTTTAGGACGAGAGTCCGTGCTAAAGGGGAGAGCCTGCAAGAGCTGGCACTAGGACTTGGAAAGCATGGCACGCAAGGCTTACCCAACTGCACCACCCAATCTCCTCAAGTTGTTGCTGAGGGATCAGTTTGTAGATGCCTTGGACAGTCCACAACTAAAGATACAAGTAAAACAAGCACACCCCTCTACCATGCAGGATGCAATGGCCAGAGTTCTCGAATTTTAATCCTACATTAAGTCCAGCACAGAGGTACCAAGGTTGGTACAGTCATCAGGATCCAAGGCCAGAAAAGGTCGGCTTTCAGATAAGTTTGAGGGACTTTGCTGGCACTGTAATAAACCTGGGCACAAGAGAGCTCAATGCTGGCAACTTCAACACAGGGGAGATGCCACAGCGAGAAAGGCTGGTATCCAGAAAGGTTGTTGGAACTGTGGGGAGCAAGGACATCTGAGGAGCCAGTGTAAGAAAAATATCACCAGTAAGTCAGCTACGGGAAACCAGTAGTGGTTGGTGCTAAGAGACGCCCACCAACCCCCTCCATCGTGAAAGTCCCAACAGCTAAGTGTAAAATGGCAAGCACACATAGCATCTACGTGACAGGGAAGCTGGATGGCCAAAGGTGCAACTTTGTCATGGATTCTGCATCTCAATAAACCCTTGTGAGCATCAAGGTGTTAGATCACGAAGGAGTACCAGAAGCTGTACAGAAGCTCTGTGGTGTGACAGGACATTCTGCAAGGTTGTGGGGACCGGTGTGGGTAACTATCGAGCTCATGGGCATGACGAACATACAGAAAGTATACTTGGCTGACATTGAAGACCAATGCATATTAGGATTGGACTATCTACTACCGAGAAAGTATGTAGTTAACTTCGATAAAATGACGATTGGAAACAGTAAGTGTTGCTACATCTATTGATCTGCATGTCACAGCACTTAAATTAACTACAATACCCCCCTATGTCAGAGAAGATAATTTGGGGTAGGATAAAAGAACATCACCATGGAAGCCCAATGCTTTAAGAAGCAGTGGAAGACTCATTCAGGCCAGCGTATTTGAAGATTGGAAGGTCACTTGTAGCGGATCATCAAGTAGTACCTATAACAGTGG
>NW_013795979.1:0-578 GCF_000517525.1 Limulus polyphemus | reverse complement strand
ATCCCCAAGGAAGCCCAATGCTTGTGGAAGTAGTGGAAGACCCATCCAGGCCAGTGGAGTTGAAGATTGGAAGGTCTCTTGTGGCAGGTCATCAAGTAGTACCTATAACAGTGGCCAAGTTCTCTAAATGTGAGCAGACACTTAAGGAATGGGCATTGTTTGGTGTGTACCAGGAGGTAGAGCGAGTCAATGTTAAAGCAAGAAATACAACTATAAAGAAAGGACATACACTTCCAGAACATTTAACTGACCTCTATAAGAAGAGCGTAGTCCATTTGTCATCATCACAGGCTATTCAGGTTAGAGAACTTTTGGCAAATTATGCAGACATCTTTTCGAAAGGAGATCATGATCTCGGGTGCACAGACCTTGTAGAGCACAGAATAAACACAGGCAATCACTGTCTAATAAAGATCCATCCGAGGAGAATAGCTTCAGCAAAGCAACAAGAGATAGAGAAGGTCATGGATGGCCTAATTAAGGAAGAGATAGTCGAGATATCAGATAGTCCCTGGACAGCTCCCATCGTGTTAGTCCAGAAGAAGGATGGGACCTAACGTTGCTGTGTAGACTTCAGA
>NW_013795978.1:0-1025 GCF_000517525.1 Limulus polyphemus | reverse complement strand
CTCAAAACTCATAAAGAAATACATATGTAGTAGAGTAACTCTAAGGTTACATACATGGGCAAAACTAAGCGCCGTTTGAAAGCTAATCTATACTTAGGCATATTGCGTAGATATTTTGTTTGTTTGAAGTCAAGCACAAAGCGACACAATGGGCTATCTGTGCTCTGCCCACCACTAGTTTCTAGCGTTGTAAGTCCACAGGCATATCACTGTGCCACTGAGGGGGGGGGGGGACATAGATCTCTAGATCTTGCCCACGCTTAGCAACACCATGCCACTCAGCAGTTCGATCACCCGAAGAAACCATAAGTCATAACATATTACTGAACGACTTTACCATAACAACAGTTGGATCTACATACATTGAATGTGCCATTAAAAGTCTTCTAATTGTGAAAAACCACCCAAATCTAAATATTCAACAAACACCCTTCCAACTAATATTGGCTTAATTAACATAATGACATTAACCATCTGTATTTCGTGCATTATAAGTTGTGACTGATGAATGTCTAGTATTCCAGTTTCAGTTTATGGTATTGTATGTATAAACGTATTTTCCTCATTTTTCATTTCCCAAAAATAATAATAGTATTTGATTACACCCTGTAGTCTACTTTCTATGGTCCATATTCTCACAGGTCATATGGACTTCACTTAATTTGTACTAATTCAAAAATACGTCATAAAAAATCAATAAAAGAGATGGCAGTTTATCACATCTTGTAGTACTCTCATATAATCATGAAAAATAAAGATTAGAACAACTATTATTGAACAATAAGTTTATATTTATTTCGACGCTTTCACGTGTTCTCTTTAGTCCAACTTTCGTTTGTGAAAGACTCAACTCTCAACTAACTTGTCAGGTATTTTAAAATCTAACGGGGCTTGAGAGACAACCAGGGGTGCTTAGAAACTGTTGCTTCTCTTCGTCCAAAACACAGCCTTTTTATAACGGAAATTATTCAATGACCTTCAGCGATGTTAAAGATTCGCGATCTTTCTGTTAGAATATTTTCTAT
>NW_013795977.1:0-579 GCF_000517525.1 Limulus polyphemus | reverse complement strand
GATTGTGGCATAATGTGCTGTTTTCTGCTACCCTCGTGAGTCTGATTGTGGTTTAGTGTGCTATTTTCTGCTACCCTCGTGAGTCTGATTGTGGTTTAATGTGTTGTTTTCTGCTACCCTCGTGAGTCTGATTGTGGTTTAATGTGCTGTTTTCTGCTACCCTCGTGAGTCTGACTGTAGTTTAATGTACTGCTTTCTGCTACCTTCATGAGTCTGATTGTGGTTTAATGTGCTGTTTTCTGCTACCCTCGTGAGTCTGATTGTGGTTTAATGTGCTGTTTTCTGCTACCCTCGTGAGTCTGATTGTAGTTTAATGTGCTGTTTTCTGCTACCCTCGTGAGTCTGATTGTAGTTTAATGTACTGTTTTCTGCTACCCTCGTGAGTCTGATTGTGGTTTAATGTGCTGTTTTCTGCTACCCTCGTGAGTCTGATTGTAGTTTAATGTACTGTTTTCTGCTACCCTCGTGAGTTTGATTGTGGTTTAATGTGTTGTTTTCTGCTACCCTCGTGAGTTTGATTGTAGTTTAATGTACTGCTTTCTGCTACCCTCGTGAGTCTGATTGTGGTATAATGTGTTG
>NW_013795976.1:0-1322 GCF_000517525.1 Limulus polyphemus | reverse complement strand
ACTCGTGTATCTTGTTAATAGAATGAAACTGGTGTATCTTGTTAATAGAATGAAACTGGTGTAGCTTGTTAATAGAATGAAACTCGTGTATCTTGCTAATATAATGAAACTCGTGTATCTTGTTAAGAGAATGAAACTGGTGTATCTTGTTCATAGAATGAAACTGGTGTATCTTGTTAATAGAATGAAACTCGTGTATCTTGTTAATAGAATGAAACTCGTGTATCTTGTTAATAGAATGAAACTCGTGTATCTTGTTAATAGAATGAAACTCGTGTATATTGTTAATAGAATGAAACTGGTGTATCTTGTTAATAGAATGAAACTCGTGTATCTTGTTAATAGAATGAAACTGGTGTATCTTGTTAATAGAATGAAACTGGTGTATCTTGTTCATAGAATGAAACTGGTGTATCTTATTAAGAGAGTGAAACTGGTGTATCTTGTTAATAGAATGAAACTGGTGTATCTTGGGTTTCAGTCTCATTAAGCCTTCATAGACGTATTATATTGGCAGTTTATAAACACTACATTTTCTTCGTTGTGAATACAATGGCAATATAACAAAAAAATGCTGAAGCACCCTTAACTGTCAAGTTTACTGTTATCTATTTCAAAGTGTTTTAAACATGGATAACAAGGGAAAATGGTGCAATATATCATATTTGCCACTAGTGGCTATTCTCAAAATAAATGATGAATTCGTAATTAACTATTTTTAATCCCCTCCCTCTAACATACAGAATTTTTTCCTGTGATGCTTCACTGTTGACTAGATTGTAAATGGGTCCAACAAAGAAGTATATATTTTTGTTTAAATACTATCGATGTATTCGGAAATGATCCCACAACCATTGTTTCTCTAAGTGTGTACTTTATTAAAGTAAGATGCCAAAAAATAAAGAACTTGTGGCTGAAAGTTTGAGCAATCCGTCCTTATCGGGCTTAAATCATTAAATCAATCTGTTCGTTCATAAAGTTAGATTGAATTGTTTCAAAGAGGTTAAAGTGGTGTGTTATGTTATATATGATTTACTTGAGTTTGAAATCGGATTATTGTTTGTTTGTTCTATTGGATTCTAAACGCTCTTTGTTTGTGTGGTTGGAGCTTAGAGCGGATTGTTGTTTGTTTGTTCCATTTGATTTTAGATGTTCTTTGTTTGTCTGGTTGGAGCTTAGAGTGGATTATTGTTCGTTTGTTCTATTTGATTTTAGATGTTCTTTGTTTGTCTGGTTGGAGCTTAGAGCGGATTGTTGCTTGTGTGTTTGTTCTATTGGATTTTAGATGTTCTTTGTTTGTCTGGTTGGAGCTTAGAGTGGAT
>NW_013795975.1:0-579 GCF_000517525.1 Limulus polyphemus | reverse complement strand
ACAAAGGATGTGATTGTCTGTCTGATAACTAGAATATTACTGTTTTATTACATCTTTGGCTGGATCATCTTATCATTCATACATCAAGAACAAAGGATGTGATTGTCTGTCTGATAACTAGAATATTACTGTTTTATTACATCTTCAGCTGGATCATCTTATCATTCATACATCAAGAACAAAGGATGTGATTGTCTGTCTGATCAACTAGAATATTACTGTTTTATTACATCTTCAGCTGGATCATCTTATCATTCATACATCAAGAACAAAGGATGTGATTGTCTGTCTGATCAACTAGAATATTACTGTTTTATTACATCTTCAGCTGGATCATCTTATCATTCATACATCAAGAACAAAGGATGTGATTGTCTGTCTGATCAACTAGAATATTACTGTTCTATTAGATCGTCGGCGAACGAGCTGTGGAAAAAATCAAAACCTACAGTAATTAATCATTCTATGGTTGGCTGACAAAACAATGAAAATAAGGTTGGCTGACAAAACACTGAAAATATGATTGGCTGACAAAACACTGAAAATAAGGTTGGCTGACAAAACACTGAAAATATGATT
>NW_013795974.1:0-1078 GCF_000517525.1 Limulus polyphemus | reverse complement strand
AAAGAAATGACATTATTGGTGATGTATATTGTGACAATGTTGTTTTGTACCATGTATGACTAACTCAATAACAACGGCCTCGACTAGCTCAATAACAGCACAAAAAGTAATTCCACATTAACACATGAAGACAAATTACCCAAATCATTTCATAAACACTGAACAAGTGACATTCACATTGTGATTGGCGAAATCATTCAGGTACCGAAAGATTAAGCCCTACATTGTAATGGCAGCTGAATCAATAGTAATGAAAAACTAATTTCCCACCTAACTTGGCATTTAAATATTTATATACTGCAACTCAGCATACATTGATGACATGTGTCTACAATTATTAACATAATATTATTTCACAAACCAGTCAACAATAAACACCTAGTACAAAGCATGTGGCTGTTGAGTTGCACTATACACTCTAGTGTAAGCTTAGAAAATATAATTGCACAAAATACAAGTAGGAAACTTGTAATTTGTTATTAATAGAAGTTGTTTGTGTAATGATATGATAATATATTCAATGATTATGTGCCAGCAGATGCTTGCATCTAAAGGAATAAATGATAACTTGTAATTTATTATTAATAGAAGTTGTCTGTGTAATGATATGATAATATATTCAATGATTATGTGCCAGCAGATGCTTGCATCTAAAGGACTAAATGATAACTTGTAATTTATTATTAATAGAAGTTGTTTGTGTAATGATATGATAATATATTCAATGATTATGTGCCAGCAGATGCTTGCATCTAAAGGAATAAATGATAACTTAATTCCTCAAATATTTCTCCCACCATGAAAAATTATCTGTCCTCAGACAAGAGCTACAAATCCAGTCAATCAGAATGGAAAGTATGTGTCCATTCTTTGATAAGTTGTTATGCAGAGTATTCATAATGAATCAAATTTCAAATGGACATCAACTGCCTGTTGTAGAAACCTTCAAATGTAGAGGATGATGTTTCGAAAGCCTACGCCTTTCGTCTTCAGGTCAGTGTGTGTGTGGTGTAGTTTGGTCTTTATAGTGTTCTAGTGGATTGTGGAAAGCGTGTTATGATTGGTTGGTTAAAACGTG
>NW_013795973.1:0-615 GCF_000517525.1 Limulus polyphemus | reverse complement strand
ATACTGTGTACTGTCAATAAGAAGACTCAAGATTTAACAATACTGTGTACTGTCAATAAGAAGACACAATATTCAACGATAATGTGTAATGTCAATAAGAAGACACAAGATTTAACGATACTGTGCACTGTCAATAAGAAAACACAAGATTTAACGATACTGTGTACTGTCAATAAGAATTTATTCTTTTGACAGTACACAGTATCGTTAAATCTTGTGTCTTCTTTTTGACAGTACACAGTATCGTTAAATCTTGTGTCTTATTATTGACAGGACACATTATTGTTAAACAAGATTTAACGATACTGTGTACTGTCAATAAGAAGACACAAGATAAAACAATACTGTGTACTGTCAATAAGAAGACAGAAGATTTAACGATACTGTGTACTGTCAATAAAAAGACACAAGATTTAACGATACTGTGCACTCTCAATAGGCTAAATCGTGTGTCTTCCAATACTGTGTACTATCCATAAAAAGACACAAGATTTAACGATACCATATACTGTCAATAAGAAGACACAAGATTTAACGATACTGTGTACTGTCAATAAGAAGACACAAGATGTAACGATACTGTGTACTGTCAATAAGAAGACACAAGATTTAACG
>NW_013795972.1:0-576 GCF_000517525.1 Limulus polyphemus | reverse complement strand
TTAACAGTATAAGAGTCAACAAGTTCGTTGTTCCTATTAAAAAACTGGTTCGGGTCATTTCATATGTTACACTTTTAACAGTATAAGAGTCAACAAGTCCATTGTTCCTAGTAAAACACTGGATTTGTGTCATTTAATATATTACATTTTTAACAGTATAAGAGTCAACAAGTTCATTGTTCCTAGTAAAACACTGGTTTGTTTCATTTCATATATTACATTTTTAACAGTATAAGAGTCAACAAGTCCATTGTTCTTAATATAAAACAGGTTCGTGTCATTTCATATATTACATTTTTAACAGTATAAGTGTCAAGAAGTCCATTGTTCCTAGTAAAACACTGGTTTGTGTTAATTCATATGTTACATTTTTAACAGTATAAGAGTCAAGTCCATTGTTCCTAGTAAAACACTGGTACGTTTCATTTCATATATTACATTTTAACAGTATAAGAGTCAACAAGTCCATTGTTTTTAGGAAAACACTGGTTCGTGTCATTTCATATATTACATTTTTAACAGTTTAAGAGTCAACAAGTCGATTGTTCCTAGTAAAACACTGGTTCGTATCATTTC
>NW_013795971.1:0-577 GCF_000517525.1 Limulus polyphemus | reverse complement strand
ACTGCTAAATTAGGGACGGCCAGCGCAGATAGCCCTCTTGTAGCTTTGCGCGAAATTCAAAAACAAACAAACAATTTAAAATCGCCAGAGGAAGGAGAGGCTCCGCCCGAAACGTTGTGAATATTAAAATATATATTTTGCATTAGTCATTTTTCGTTGTATAAGTTTTTTTTTTCCATACTTTGCCCCCCAGTGGCACAGCGGCATGTCTACGGACTTACAACGCTAGAATACGGGTTTCGATACCCGTGGTGGGCAGAGCACAGACAGCCCATTGTGTAGCTTTGTGCATAATTACAAACAAACAAACAACTCCCATATTTTTATATTCGAAAGGTCTCGTTCTGAAAAGTTCCTTGTTTCAAAACTCAATTTTAACTACGAAAGCTGGCTCGTGGCTTATTCTGATAAAACATACCCGCGAATATGTATACATATATATGTATATGATATTAGAGAAGAGATGAGCTTCATATTGCACAGTACAGATAGCCCATTCTGTAGCTGTGTGTTTAACAAACAAACATACCAGCGAATATGCATACATATATATATATATGATATTAGAGAAGAGATT
>NW_013795970.1:0-578 GCF_000517525.1 Limulus polyphemus | reverse complement strand
GGTACTCCTTCGTGATTTAACACCTTGATGCTCACAAGGGTTTGCTGAGACGCAGAGGCTATGACAAAGTTGCACCTTTGGCCATCCAGCTTTCCTGTTACATAGACACTGTGTGTGCTTGGCATTTTACACCTAGCTGTTGGGACTTTCATGATGGAGGTTGGTGGGCGTCGCTCAACACCAACCAATACTGGTCTCCTTGAGACCGACTTGTTGGTAATATTCTTCCTACACTGGCTCCTCAAATGTCCGTGCTTTCCACAGTTCCAACAACCTTTCTGGATACCAGCCTTTCCTGCTGGGGCACCTCCCCTGTGTTGAAGTTTCCAGCATTGAGCTCTCTTGTGCCCAGGTTTATTACAGTGCCAGCAAAGTCCCTCAAACTTCTTTGAAAGCTGACCTTTTCTGGCCTTGAATCCAGATGACTGTACAACCTCGGTACCTCTGTGCTGGACTTAATGTAGGATTCAAATTCGAGAGCTCTAGCCATTGCATCCTGCATGGTAGAGGGGTGTGCTTGCTTCACTTGTATCTTAAGTTGTGGACTGTCCAAGGCATCTACGAATTGATCCCTCAGC
>NW_013795969.1:0-578 GCF_000517525.1 Limulus polyphemus | reverse complement strand
GGTCTTCCTGGGATTATACAACCACACCTTGTCTTCTGGTACAAAGCTGACTTCAGTAGATCTCTTATCATAACATAACTTCATCGAATCAGCAGAAGTTTCCAAATTTGAACACACTTGATGGTGAACATCATCCATCCTTTCAGTTACCACTTTCACGAACTCTGACACATTTTCAGGCAACTCTTCGTAAGGTGGGTGTCCTGTTATCAGATCCACTGGCAACCAAAGTTCCCGACCAAACATCAGCTTTGCTGGGGTGTATCCAGTGGCTTCATGCTCTGCTATTCTGTGGGCCATCAACAGCGGAGGGAGTAGGACATCCCAGTCATCGTGGCAGCTATTACAAAACTTTGCCAATTCCTGTCCCAGTGTCCAGTTGTACTTTTCTACCATCCCATCGGACTGTGGGTGAAGTGGCATTGTCCTTGTCTTTCGGATGCCAAACAACTTGCAGCATTCTTGGAACACAGCCGATTCGAAGTTGCAGCCTTGATCTGAATGCAGTTCGTATGGCATGCCAAATCTGAAGAAAAAATCACTAATAGCCGAAGCTACAGTTGTGGCTTCCTGATTTG
>NW_013795968.1:0-578 GCF_000517525.1 Limulus polyphemus | reverse complement strand
ATTGCCTATATGCGATATACGTACAAGTACATATAAACCTTCAAAATGGTACTTGAACAAAATAAAAACAGTTTAGTTAAGCCCCTCTGAATAAAAAAAGGGAGACATTTGCCCTAAAGATTTTTCAGACAGTGAATGCAGGATTAGGCAGTGAGGTACAGGTGTAATTTGTGATGGAGACTGCTATTCAGAGTCTTCTAGGCGTGGTCGTTTACCGATTAGCAGAGTTTAACATATTTTTTATTTAGATTGGGGGATCCATAATTAAGGAGAAAGATTCAGTGCCCACTGACCCCACCCGCCATGGAGTCCTACGAGGGGACACACTACAATGTCAAACAAGGACACTGCAGCAACGCCAGGGTTTCATGAGCACTATACCCAAACACCAGCATCAGACACGATGTCCACAACACCCGTTGAGAACGCCCAACACTGGTACTCAGTTGACCCTAGCCCGAGTGGACCAGCCGATTGATCCTGGGAGGGCCACCCGTTTACAGAAATTCAAGGCCAAAGTGGTGTGTTGCAGTGCCCCAGACACCACTCAACCACCAGGATCCTCCCCTCCCCTTCAC
>NW_013795967.1:0-579 GCF_000517525.1 Limulus polyphemus | reverse complement strand
GTCATGCCACTGTTGGTATATTAACGTTCAATGTTAACGTCACGCCACTGTTGGTATATTAAAGTTCAATGTTGACATCGCGCCTCCGTTGGTATAATATCGTTCAATGTTAACGTCACGCCACTGTTGGTATATTAACGTTCAATGTTAACATTCCGCCACTGTTGGTATATTAACTTTCAATGTTAACGTCACGCCACTGTTGGTATAATAACGTTCAATGTTAACGTCACGCCACTGTTGGTATAATAACGTTCAATGTTAACGTCATGCCACTGTTGGTATATTAACTTTCAATGTAAACGTCACGCCACTGTTGGTATATTAACGTTCAATGTTGACATCGCGCCACTGTTGGTATATTAACGTTCAATGTTAACGTCATGCCACTGTTGGTATATTAACGTTCAATGTTAACATTCCGCCACTGTTCGGTATATTAACGTTCAATGTTAACGTCACGCCACTGTTGGTATATTAACGTTCAATGTTAACGTCACGCCATTGTTGGTATATTAACGTTCAATGTTAACATTCCGCCACTGTTGGTATATTAACGTTCAATGTTAACGTCACGCC
>NW_013795966.1:0-980 GCF_000517525.1 Limulus polyphemus | reverse complement strand
ATAACCAGATTGTTGACCCAACAATATACAAAGGACGTTTAAGTCTCCACAAAGTAGCCAACCATGTTCTTTGTATTTAACCTTATTAAGAAGAAGTTCGATATTTTCGTACGTTTCCTTCAAATGAACCGAATGAGCAATAAGAACAGATGTATATATGTTACCATTATGAAGGAGAACACCTTTTAGCCTTATTTTGGAGGAATCAATGAACAATCGCCACTCTCTTGGTTCATTGACTGCAGCTCCTAGCATTGGTATTAATTCAGCAATATTGTTGCAATAAACCAATGAACCTTCTTACGAAAACTATGGTATAAACTCTTTCTCACGATTTCTGTACCAGTAAAATTATGTCCCTGGAGAAAGTAAGTTCTTAGCCCAAAGTCTGGACCCCAAAAACCTCTGAAAAATCCTTTGGAAGGCCCAAATCTCTCACCAAATCATTAAGTTCACCTTGTTTGAAAAGTTGTGGTGTTCATCAGACATTTCAGGTTAAGAACAACCCCTATCATCATTTCTATTGACATCAGATTCAGAATCAGATGAAACCGTATCAAGAGCCTATAGTGAAGTAGATACAGGTACATTAGGTACATGAGCAACAGGTCTTATAGCAGATTGAAGATTCGGATAAGAAATTTCCTTTTTATTTCGAATGTTGTAGCCTTGCAGTAATATTCGTGGTTTCTAGGCTCACACCAGACCATTGGAATTCCAAAAGAAAAATACTTTATCTTACCATTAGTCCATTGTTTCAACTCTTCGACACAAATGGTGCAAACTTTGTGTTACAACAGCAGAAGTCACGCAACGCTGGGAGCATGCGCGCTGGAGTTTCTAGAAGGATTGTGACTTAGCAGGCAACCTCATGAATGTCCCAGCGTTTGCTAGACGCCCTCTTTTTTAGTATAGAAGCCGGAGATAGATTGAAGAGAAATAATTGAGTCAAGCGAGCAGTAGGCATCGTAAGTAAAGTG
>NW_013795965.1:0-620 GCF_000517525.1 Limulus polyphemus | reverse complement strand
TATCGTTCTATGACCCACTGTTGACATTGGTCTGCATTCAATGTGTTAAATAACTCATATATTTACAACATATCTACATGTGTTTCCTTAAGTCCGAGTGGATTAAGTAGTACCCAATGGCTGGTATCGTTCTATGAACCACTCTTGTCTTCAGTATGAAGTCAATATGTTAATTAACTCATATATTTACATTACATCTCCATTTGTTTTTTAAGTCCGAGTGGATTAAATAGTTCCCAATAACTAGTATCTTTCTATGATCCACTGTTGACTTTGGTCAGCAGCGTATGTGTTAATTAACTCATATATTTTCAAAATATCTACATGGGTTTCCTTAAGTCGTACTGGATTAAATAGGTCCCAATAACTAGTATCGTTTTATGACCCACTGATGACTTTAGTCTCCTTTCAATGTGTTAAATAACTCATCTATTTACAACATATCTACCTGTGTTTCCTTAAGTCCGACTGGATTAAATAGGACCCAATAGCTAATATCGTTCTATGACCCACTCTTGACTTCAGTCTGCAGTCAATGTGTTAATCAACTCATATATTTACAACATATCTACAATTGTTTTTTAAGTTCGAGTGGAATAAATAAGTCCCAATAACTAGTA
>NW_013795964.1:0-578 GCF_000517525.1 Limulus polyphemus | reverse complement strand
GCTTGTTTAGTCTAACCCAAGCCAACACACTTGTGAAATGGCCCTGAAATTGCATCTCTCATGAAACAATACGTAAACCTCTAAGGAATATGGGGGAAACTCCATAAAGAAGGTGTGTGGGTGCCTCTTCCAATGTGTGAACGTTGCTTCGTCTCTTCTGGCGCATAATGAAAAATGGATTCTCTATGTGAATATTAAACACCAAAAACAATGGCTCGATCCTAGACAAAAACCACTTCTGACTCCAAAACCTGGACTCCATCCCAGAAAGTGATGCTTTGCATTTGGTGGGACATCAAAGGAGTAATTCATTTTGAACTCCTCAATCCACAGCGAACTGTCAATGCAGAAATCTATAGTCAGCAACTGGAATGTTTAAATCAAGCCCTTTATCAGAAACGTCCTTCACTCGTCAATCGGAAAGGTGTTCTTCTTCTTCTCCATGACAATGCACGTCCATGTGTGGCACGTTTGACGCAACACAAGATTATGGATTTCGGTTGGGAAGTTCTCCCCCACTACCATGTTCTCCAGATATGGCACTATCAGATTACCATTTTTTTCGTTCGCTGCAACTA
>NW_013795963.1:0-577 GCF_000517525.1 Limulus polyphemus | reverse complement strand
TAGCCACTTACATTAACCAATATATAATTAACAATAACTTGATTAAATGTATAGAATTTACAAACACAAAATTTAAATAAAACAAAGTCTCCTAATTTTACAGGACGTATCTTCTTCCATACTGGCTTCGGTCTCGTTGGCTTCTGCTTTATGTGGGGTTCATCTGCTCCATCAGGAAAGTCGCGTCTGAGAGACGATCCACTATGTCATGTGGGCCTTCTCATGGAGAAGACAACTCAGGAGACTTCCCTTTGGTCTTCGTGGGACTATAGAACCACACCTTGTCTCCTGGTACAAAGCTGACTTCAGTAGACTTCTTATCATAACATAGCTTCATGGAATCAGCAGGCGTTTTCAAGTTTGAACGCACTTGATGGTGAATATCATCCATCCTTTCAGATAACACTTTCACGAACACATTTTCAGGCAACTCTTCTTAAGGTGGGCGTCCTGTTATCAGATCCACTGGCAACCGAAGTTCCCGACCAAACATTAGCTTTGCTGGAATGTATCCAGTGGCTTCTTGCTCTGCTGTTCTATAGGCCGTCAACAGTGGAGGGAGTCATTTTGGTGGCTA
>NW_013795962.1:0-577 GCF_000517525.1 Limulus polyphemus | reverse complement strand
AGTCAATATGGTTTCACTAAAGGAAAATCTTGCCTTACAAATCTTTTAACATTCTGTGAAAAGGCTACTGCTTATGTAGATGAGGGTAAAGATGTTGATTTGGTGTATCTGGATTTTCAGAAAGCATTTGACAAGGTGCCACATAAAAAGCTTGTAAAAAGAATTAGCTCTGTAGGTGTTGGGGATAAGTTAGCAAATTAGATAGAAGAGTGGCTGGATGGAAGAAAGCAGAGGGTTGTTACAAATGGAGTTCAGTCAAACTGGATTAATGTCTTAGGACCTTTGCTCTTTTTGATTTACATCAATGACATAGATGAAAGGATAGTCAAAAAAGTATTAAAATTTACAGATGATATTAAGGTCTTGGGTGTTGCTAGCTTTGAAGAGGATGCTGCTGATTCATGAAAGGATGAGTTTAATTATATCAAATGCAAGATAATGCAAGTGGGTTATCATAATTTGAATTATAAATATAATTTGGATGGGAATAACCTTAATAGTGTTACGAAAGAAAGGGATCTTGGTGTAATAGTCGTATCAGTCTCTAAAACCATTCAAGCAGTGTGCTGTTGCTAGT
>NW_013795961.1:0-579 GCF_000517525.1 Limulus polyphemus | reverse complement strand
AGAAGTTTCCTCCTTCCAGTTGTGCTTCAAACAATGATAGCTTTCTCCGAAATCTTTTGATGATTCTGTAGAGATCGCAGAATAAGGGTTATCCTTTCCCTGAAGTTTCAAGTTCAATTCATTCATGTGGGATGTGATGTCAACCAAAAATAACAACTTTGACAGCCAGGTAGGATCTGACAGAAGTGGATCAGCTCTATCCTTTTCGGTGAGAAAAATATCTATTTCTCTTCGGAGCTTATAAAAACGAAACAGGACTTTACCGCAGCTGGGCCACCTCACTGCTGTGTGATAAGGCAAGTCACAGAATTCAGAATCTATTTCTTCAAGAAAAGCCTGGAACTGGCGGTGATTAAGTGCATGACTCCGAATGAAGTTCACCACAGAAACGACTGGTTTCAGTACGCAAGAAATAGCTAAGTCTTTCCCACAGAGTGCTTGCTGATGTATAATGCAATGTATAAACAGAGCGCCCGGGAGTTGAAGATCTTCCAACTTAATTCGTTTCTGCTCCACCAGACCCTTCCTCACTCCAGCCATGTTTTTTCCTCCATCAACTGTAACACATCGAAGCTGGTT
>NW_013795960.1:0-573 GCF_000517525.1 Limulus polyphemus | reverse complement strand
CTTTTTAATCCTTCATCCAACAGATTTTGATGGATTTGATTACGGTCTTTTTAGTTCTTCTTACACTGGATTTCTTCGACTTTGACAACGGTCTTTTTACTTCTTCTTACACTAGTTGTTTTTGACTTTGATAATGGTCTTTTTAGTCCTTCTTACACGATATTTTGTCGACTTTGATAACGGCCTTTTTACTCACTTATTACATTGGACTTTGTCGATTTTGATAACGGTCTTTTTATTCCTTCTTAAACTAGATTTCTTCGACTGAGATAACGGCTTTTTTTATTATTTTTTACACTAGATTTTGTTCGACTTTGATAACGGTCTTTTTGTCCTTCTTAAACTATATTTTGTCGACTTTGATAACGGCTTTTTATTATTTTTTACACTAGATTTTGTCGACTTTGATAACGGTCTTTTTAGTCCTTCTTGCACTAGATTTTTTCAATATATAATGGTCTTTTTAATCTTTTTTACACTAGATTTGTTCTACTTTGATAACAGTCTTTTTAGTACTTGATACTCTAGATTTTTTCGACTTTGATAACAGTCTTTTTATTCCTTTTACTTTAA
>NW_013795959.1:0-577 GCF_000517525.1 Limulus polyphemus | reverse complement strand
AAAGACACATGGTTGTGTGTCTTGCGGACAAACAAACAATCTGCAGGACACAATGTATGTTATTAACAGGAGTGATAGTTTAGCTATTTTTCGACCTTCTGTAGATCGGACTGTGGTAATCCAAACTATTTTCAGTGGATGGAATATACTGGACTCTTACTTCACATACCAAATTTCAAGGCAATCCATTAAGAAATACCTGAGATATAACATCTCCAATTTTGATTGAGTTTCTGCTTTTTTTTTTCTTCGTACCAAAAGTACAGAAACTTGATTTAAAAGAAAAATACAATTAACTTTTATGGATTTTTTTCAAGTTTGGTACATTAATAGATCTTTTCAACTTACAATTAGGAGTCTCATTTGATGTAAATAAAAGCCACGAGTGCAACGTTATTCATCAAAACCGCTTATATTTAACGAAAATGTTTGCGCACGCCTATCCAAAAAGCCAAGTGAGCTATCGATTTAACATTTTTACTACAGCTTCACCTAAGAGTAAAAGTGGACTGCTTTTATTTTTTGTCATTCGTATTAAAGACGGCTGATTTAGGGCAGTAAAACTATAAGTTGAAAG
>NW_013795958.1:0-578 GCF_000517525.1 Limulus polyphemus | reverse complement strand
GTTTGAGACCACATAATTATTGGGTTTGTATGATATGATGGTGCACTGTTTTTGTAAATCGTGAAAATCTTCATTAAAAATGTGTTTCTTGTGTAAGTCTGTGTCCTGTCCCGTTCTTTGTAGTACAACCGTCACACCCATCGGGAAATTCTCCTGCATACGAGATCCACAAACCATCTGTTTTTGCGGGCCCTGACTTCTCTGTTTTGCTGAAAATTTTCGAGATACCACAACCGCCATATTCATTCAATGTCTCGGTAAATATTATAAAAGGAAAACAAACATTAAGATTGTGTAACTACTGAAATTCCTTCATTCCCTCTATTGTTCTTATTTCGGCAGTTGACTCGTATTACTTATGTTGTCTTAGATCTCATGAGATATTTATTTTATGCGTATTACTTATGTTGTCTTAGATCTTATGAGATATCTATTGTATGCGCTTTACTTATGTTGTCTTAGATCTCATGAGATATCTATTTTATGCGTTTAACTTATGTTGTCTTAGATCTCATGAGATATTTACTTTATGCGTATTACTTATGTTGTCTTAGATCTCATGAGATGTTTACTTTATG
>NW_013795957.1:0-577 GCF_000517525.1 Limulus polyphemus | reverse complement strand
GTCAGGTCTGAGAGATGATCCACTATCTCATATGGGCCTTCCCATGGAGAAGACAACTTAGGAGACTTCCCTTTGGTCCTCCTGGGATTATACAACCACACCTTGTCTCCTGGTACAAAGCTGACTTCAGTAGATCTCTTATCATAACATAGCTTCATGGAATCAGCAGACGTTTTTAAGTTTGAATGCACTTGATGATGAATATCATCCATCCTTTCAGATAACACTTTCACGAACTCTGGCACATTTTCAGGCAACTCTTCGTAAGGTGGGCGTCCTGTTATCAGGTCCACTGGCAACCAAAGTTCCCTACCAAACATCAGCTTTGCTGGAGTGTATCCAGTGGCTTCATGCTCTGCTGTTCTATAGGCCATCAACAGTGAAGACATCCCAGTCATCTTGACGGCTATTACAAAACTTTGCCAATTCCTGTCCCAGTGTCCAATTGTACTTTTCAACCATCCCATCAGACTGTGGGTGAAGTGGCATTGTTTTGGTTTTTCGTATGCCAAACAACTTGCAGCATTCATGGAACACAGCTGATTCAAAGTTACGGCCTTGATCAGAATGCAGTTCG
>NW_013795956.1:0-1220 GCF_000517525.1 Limulus polyphemus | reverse complement strand
AAGTAATTCAAAACAGTAACAATTCAAACCTTACAAAGTTTACCTTTTAAACTCGTTTAATGATCATTTTTACTTTACTAATTTCACAAAGTTAATAAATATTTACTGTTTACAATAACTTAAAATGTGATTTATCAATTTCAAAAAGTAATTATTAATGAAATTTAATGATATATATTAAGTCCTTTTTCTAGTAACTTGTATGTTTGTAAATCTATCGAAACAAAACAACTGGAAATTTGTTTTGTTTGTCGTATTAGACGTTTTAGTAATTGAAAAAACACAAAATTCCAAATATTTCACAGTGGTACACCGTACTGGCCTACTTTTACCACTATTATTAACATTTTATGAAAAGTATAGCAAATGTAGAATAACCTGTCTTACGCTTACGTTATAGGTGCTTAAGTGTGAACACAATCAGTCAGCACTCTGTCGAGTCTTTAACCGTGAAGTATTTTCTCTGGGGCCGTCGAAAATGGGCCGAAAACAAAGATGCTGAATTAATTTTAATTCTAACTAATTATTAAGTTGATAAAACTATGTTGAATTAAACAATGATACAGTATGTTGAAAGGATATGTTATTGTTTTTAGTAAGGCACTGTTTTTCAGTCACAATATTAAAGTATTTGAGGGAGCGTCAGGGGGGCCGCCGCTCCCACTTTGGGAATAACTATATTATTCTAACAGCTTCAGGAAAGCCCCTAATTTCAATCTAATGCTATTATATTGTACAACTATAAAGTTCTGTCTTTCTTTTTCCCTATAAAATCTAAATTTCACTTTTAAACGAACTGTATGTTCAAAAATATGTTTAGTGTTACAGCCAAAGTTCTTTATAACAACAGTTCACCCACTAGTGACGTGTGCATTAGCGTTGTATGTTGTTCCTGGATCAGTTGAGGTCTTAAATGCGCTGCTATATGAGATTTTCCGCTTCCATGAGGAACATTAAATGCTATATTATTCGAAATTTTGTCCTGTGATTCTACATTTTGTAACAATCATAGTAAATATATGACTGTAAAATACAGTTCGCCAAAGTGGTGGCATTCCACAACAATAGCATAAGTAAAACGTTTTTACAAAGTATATTAAACCCTGTGTACAATGTATGAAGACTGATGCTGGAAAAACAACATTTGGGAGTAATATTTAAAGAATATTTACGTTTTATATTATTTGTTGAAAATGGAGGTAACATTTACAGAAAATGAC
>NW_013795955.1:0-576 GCF_000517525.1 Limulus polyphemus | reverse complement strand
TGTTTCACGTACCACTTGTTAGTATAATGTATCATGTACCACTTGTAGTGTAATGTATCATGTACCACTTGTAGTGTAATGTATCACGTACCACTTGTTAGTATAATGTATCATGTACCACTTGTAGTGTAATGTATCATGTACCACTTGTAGTGTAATGTTTCACGTACCACTTGTTAGTGTAATGTATCATGTACCACTTGTAGTGTAATGTATCATGTACCACTTGTAGTGTAATGTATCATGTACCACTTGTAGTGTAATGTATCACGTACCACTTGTTAGTGTAATGTATCATGTACCACTTGTAGTGTAATGTATCATGTACCACTTGTTAGTATAATGTATCACGTACCACTTGTAGTGTAATGTATCATGTACCACTTGTAGTGTAATGTTTCACGTACCACTTGTTAGTGTAATGTATCATGTACCACTTGTAGTGTAATGTTTCACGTACCACTTGTTAGTGTAATGTATCACGTACCACTTGTTAGTGTAATGTATCATGTACCACTTGTAGTGTAATGTATCACGTACCACTTGTAGTATAATGTATCATGTACCACTTGTAGT
>NW_013795954.1:0-1534 GCF_000517525.1 Limulus polyphemus | reverse complement strand
ATGTTAACAGATAGGAAGTTTTTTTTAGATTTTTGTGACCTTGACTCTCAAAAAACTATTCACTTCTAAGTTGGGTCATAGTCCAAATGTATACCAACTTTCGTCCTAATCTATTCATCCGTTTTCAAGAAATCCTGCTGACAAACACATACAGGGGTGAAAACAACCTCCGTCACCTTCGTTTGCGGAAGTAATACAAAAAATCACTTCTTCCTTGAAACAATTGCCATCTTACAGTTAGCAAACTGCTTATAGTTCTTTGTTTGCGGAAGTAATAACAAAAAATCACTTCTTCCTTGAAACAATTTCCATCTTACAGTTAACAAACTGCTTATAGTTCTTTGTTTGCGGAAGTAATAACAAAAAATCACTTCTTCCTTGAAACAATTTCAATCTTACAGTTAACAAACTGCTTATAGTTCTTTGTGGTTTTATTCTTCATTTCTTCGACATTCTTTCCACTCACAGTTTTAGGAAAACGTCTTACCATATACAAAGAAAATCAACCTTAACATGGTGTTTCATCCGGATATCTTGGTATAAACAATGTAACCAGCTAAGTCAATACCATATACAAAGAAAATCGTCCTTAACATGGTGTTTCATCAGGATATCTTGGTCTAATATCTTACATTCTAAACAATGTAACCAGCTAAGTCAATACCATATACAAAGAAAATCATCCTTAACATGGTGTTTCATCAGGATATCTTGGTATAGACAATGTAACCAGTTAAGTAAATACCATATACAAAGAAAACCGTCCTTAACATGGTGTTTCATCAGGATATCTTGGTATAAACAATGTAACCAGCTAAGTCAAGTACAATGAAATATAAAAAATCATTCTCAACATTACGTTTCGATATGGTTACACAGGAAATGATTTGGAAACATTCTTAAGGGGAACTGATGATTCCCATATTATAACAACGACTCGAACAAACTGCATATATCTCGTAGATTAACCCACTAACTTAACAAGGTCGCTATACTGCTGGGACAAGCCCAGAAGAGGTATTGTTAGGTAATACGATAGTCGAAGGAAGAACACAATAATATTAACTCAATACCATATACAAAGAAAATCGTCCTTAACATGGTGTTTATTCAGGATATCTTGGTCTAATGAGAAACTTAGTTCTAAACAATGTGACCAGCTAACTCAATACCATATACAAAGAAAATCATTCTTAACATGGTGTTTATTCAGGATATCTTGGTATAAACAATGTAACCAGCTAAGTCAATACCATATACAAAGAAAATCGTCCTTAACATGGTGTTTCATCAGGATATCTTGGTATAAACAATGTAAGCAGTCAAGTAAAGCTGGTTACATTGTTTAGAACTAAGTTTCTCATTAGACCAAGATATCCAAGTTAAGGATGGTTTATTTAGTAACTTGAAAAGTCCTGATGAGAAGCAATCATATCTCTTAGTTAAAATAAGCCAGCGCAATTAGCTGATGCAATGTGTCTCCCAAACAACCCAATTTAAATAGCTGAATTAATGGCTAACCTAGGTAACCTAA
>NW_013795953.1:0-578 GCF_000517525.1 Limulus polyphemus | reverse complement strand
TATCTTCCTTCTGTCCCAAAGGCTGCATAAACGAATATACTTAACATCAATATCATTGAGTTTAAATGTTCTGTTTCTTCCTTTTCTATTTTCAAATTTGCCTATCTTGGTCTCACGATCGAGGGTGTACTTGATCGTTTTTTAGGGAGCATTTCAAGTCTGCAGAAATTTGTCGGAGAGTCCAACCAGCATCACGTAAAGTTTTTATGCGAATTCCCTGCTCTACTGACAATTCTCTACGCTTTTTGGGCCGTGGCATGTCAACGAAACTTAATATATAGTGTTAAACATTGTTTATATCAAGGTTTATTTGTGGAGTGCTATGAAATTAATTTCTTCTAGCATATACCGGTACCATATGCTAGCTCCTTGCTATCGTCTTTCGATGTAGTTAAGACACTGCATGGGGTATCATGACAGTTATTTCAGACCCTAAATTTGATGAGTATGTTCATTCAAGCAGAACCCTTATGACATATCCTTGGTACAAGTATATGGGAATTCTAGAGAATGATAAGTATTCTCACTCTGGCTCATTCAGTTGTCAACAGGGATCAGTGAAGCATTACCATAGTGTT
>NW_013795952.1:0-578 GCF_000517525.1 Limulus polyphemus | reverse complement strand
AGCTTCGCATAGTGTTTTACCTTCAAAACGATACCGCGCCAGCTTCGCATGGTGTTTTACCTTCAAAATGTGTACATGATGGTAACATCTTACACTTCGTTAGCCATGTAATTTCTTTTCTCAAAACTTACACGTTTTTCTTAACTACTTGTCCTTCCGTTCTATTCATACTATTTTGTGTTCGAAATATGGACTTGCTTATAGTTACCTCAATTTAAACACATATTGGAAGCTCTATGTTAGATCTTTATACCTTTAGCCGCGGCATAACGGTTCATAGAATGGCTCAGAGTTGGTTTGTTTTCTGTTTTGTTTGTTTCAAGTACAAACTTTTAGCTCATAGCTCCGTCATCTCTTGACCGATTTAAGATCTAATTACAGTTTTGGACTCAGGAGGTCAGACCTTTTCGGTTGATTATTGGACCACGCCCAAGTTCTCAGGTTAATTTACTCTAATCCTACTTAAAAGAATTTCAATTTGAAGGTCGGCTGATAGAGATCCTGATGAGTAATGAAATCGAATCGGGTATACGCGCGCCCCACGCTTGGTGTTACTGGCGCAAAAAAATATAGCTAAT
>NW_013795951.1:0-578 GCF_000517525.1 Limulus polyphemus | reverse complement strand
GGCATTGGAAAACAAAGGAACGTTGATCAACTTGGGCCATTAGGACTATACAGAAAGAGACCTGAAATAGGTCGTATCTTAGCCATAAGAAGCAAAGTGCTGTGTCTTATAACACGTGAATCCAGAAGCACAAGGATCAGTGGCAAAATCCATTATGTATCTCAGTCAATCTCCGCACAAAAACGATAGCAACAGAGTATGGGGTCACTAAAACAAAGCTTCCAGTCATACTTCTCGTTCAACCGTCGCATACTTCAAGCAGCTGGAGAATGAAACGGGTGTTAATGCAATTCCTTACAAAAGTAGACCAGCGAAATTGCCTATCGATTTCTGTACGATCAGACTGTTGAAATGGGTTCTATGAAAACGTCATCGTCGTACATTACAAGGGTTATGGAAAGCATGCAAGGAGAGTGGGGTGCTTTAGAAATTAAAAATAGGCTTACGACAGAGCCTTCTGAAATGGAAACTACAATACATGTCTATTGTCAAGAATCAAGTTTAATTTCTGTAGTGCATAGAAGACATATTAGTGTATAGAAGACATATTAGTACTAGAAATAAACAACTTTATAACA
>NW_013795950.1:0-610 GCF_000517525.1 Limulus polyphemus | reverse complement strand
ATGGTAATTACCCTTACCTACCTGCATGTGTAGTTGTTTTTGTAGAGATTAACGTTATCATCGGGCACATTTTTTATTGATTTATAGTAATTACCCTTACCTACCTGCATATGTGTTGTTTTTGTAGAGATTAACGCTATCATAGGGCACATTGTTTTTATTGATTTATAGTAATTACCCTTACCTACCTGCATATGTGTTGTTTTTGTAGAGATTAACGTTATCATAGGGCATATTTTTTATTGATTTATGGTAATTGCCCTTACCTACCTGCAGGTTAATATTAAGACTACCTCGGTTCGCTTACTTTGCTGATATATGTTTCGTCCACAGGAGTTGTACAATTGTTGTGGTTCCGTGTCTCATTAGAAAATTTGGTGTATTTTACTATTTTAAAATTTCAAGAACTCGTGCTTATTTTCTTTCGATAAATTATTAAATATCTTCCAGTATAAGACTTTGTAGCGTGGTCAAGCGAACAAAAATTATATAATGTGTTGCATCATGAGTAAATAATTATGTCAGTATAGAATGTTGTATAACCTCTATGGGTAAAAACGATATTGATATAAGGTGTTGCAGTGACATTATGGGTAAAGAATTATGTCAG
>NW_013795949.1:0-727 GCF_000517525.1 Limulus polyphemus | reverse complement strand
ACATGGCTATCATTCAGTCATTTATACAGAATAACCATGTTACAGGACATGGTTATCATTCAAACTGTATAGATGACTGAATGATAACCATGTCCTGTAACGTGTCCGTATAGATGAAATAACCATGTTACAGGACATGGCTATCATTCAGTCATCTATACAGAATAAACATGTTACAAGACATGGCTATCATTCAGTCATCTATATAGAATAACCATGTTACAGGACATGGCTATCATTCAGTTATCTTTACGGACACGTTACAGGACATAGCTATCATTCAATCATCTATACAAAATAACCATGTTACAGGACATGGTTATCATTCAATCATCTATACAAAATAACCATGTTACAGGACATGGCTATCATTCAGTCATCTATACAGAATAACCATGTTACAAGACATGGCTATCATTCAGTCATCTATATAGAATAACCATGTTACAGGACATGGCTATCATTCAGTCATCTATACAGAATAACCATGTTACAGGACATGGCTATCATTCAGTCATCTATACGGAATAACCATGTTACAGGACATGGCTATCATTCAGTCATCTATACAGAATAACCATGTTACAGGACATGGCTATCATTCAGTCATCTATACAGAATAACCATGTTACAGGATATGGCTATCATTTAGTCATCTATACAGAATAACCATGTTACAAGACATGATTATCATTCAGTTATCTATACAGAATAACCATGTTACAAG
>NW_013795948.1:0-578 GCF_000517525.1 Limulus polyphemus | reverse complement strand
CTACGAACTCCCTATTGTTAAAGTAGAACGTTGGTCTTTTAAATTTTCTTCGTGTCAAGAATATTTTGTAACCCTGTTATATCAACTATATCTAATACACAATTTCCGAATGAAAGACCTGTAAACTAGAGACTGTTTATATTTGATTTGAGGTATTTCTTTAGTAACGTGTTGAAATCTTGTTGTCTTAAAACTGTTATTTCATTGATAGATAACGTGACTTTAGGAAGTTTTACTATATCTCATTAAATTGGATAAAATTCTACCAACAGTGTTATTTATTTATGGTAAGAGACTTATAGTACTTTAGCACACATGCCTCCAAAAGGTCATATAATAAGGGCTTTGTTTGGGAAACCTGAGGGTGGTTATACATTACCATTGATACCTGTATGGACAATCGTGATTAATAGCTTACCTCGTGATATTGTCGTTAAGATTGATTTAATAATAATATCAATTAATAACCAAATCAATATCTAATTTAGATAACTCTCCACTCGGGCCTAAACTGAAAACTAACTGTTTACTAAACTTGTGTAAAAAGAATTAATTTGTGTGCTGCAGTTAAAATCTCA
>NW_013795947.1:0-578 GCF_000517525.1 Limulus polyphemus | reverse complement strand
ATAACTTTAACATGACAGCAAATGTACAACGTTTCGATAAAGTTATATTAAAGTTTTTCTTCATTACCCATTTAAGCCGTCTCCAGCCATTATTAGACAGTACTATTATATATACATATAAAGATTATCTTAATTTGTCCATATCAAATTTGAAATCAGTATACCACATGATTTTAAAAAAATCACAGAATAATATTTTGTTTGAAAAGTTCGATCAAGAAAGACGACGCAAGAGCAAAAATTCGAGCAATTACAACATCTGTTGTTTTTTTTCTTTAGTTTTGGAGACCATAGTAGATTGTTACGAAAACACTACAGTCAGCAGTGCGACAAATCTAGATAACAAAAACAATTAATTTATAGGCAATATATCTTTAGGGTATGTGGTTTTCTTTTAAAGCCAAACTAGAAAAGTTTCCTAATTATCTCTGCAATGATCCCATGTAGTCGTTAACAATGTATCTATTTCATTGGGTTTTTTCATGTTTAGGTGCTATGTTAAGTCCGTTTTATAACACATATTTCATTGGGTTTTTTTCATGTTTAGGTGCTATGTTAAGTCCGTTTTATAACACATA
>NW_013795946.1:0-578 GCF_000517525.1 Limulus polyphemus | reverse complement strand
ATTTTATCAAAGTTAACTACACACTTCCTCGATAGTAAGTAGTTCAACCCTAATATGTATTGGTCTTCAATGTCAGCCAAGTATACTTTGCGTCTGTCCTTTATGCCCAGGAGCTCAATAGTTACCCACACTGGTCCCCACAACCTTGCATAATGTCCTGTCACACCACAGAGCTTATGTATGGCTTCTAGTACTCCTTTATGATCCAGCACCTTGATACTCACAAGGGTTTGCTGAGATGCAGGATCTATGACAAAGTTGCACCTTTGGCCATCCAGCTTTCCTGTCACATAGACACTATGTGTGCTTGCCATTTTACACTTAGCTGTTGGGACTTTCACGATGTGGGCTGGTAGGCATCCCTCAACATGAACCGCTGCTGGTTTCCCTGAGGCTGACTTATTGGTAATATTCTTCTTACAGTGGCTCCTCATATGTCCTTGCTCTCCACAGTTTCAACAACCTTCCTGAGTAGCATGGCATCTTCCCTGTCTGGAAGTTGCCTAGCATTGAGCTCTCTTGTGCCTAGGTTTGTTACAGTACCAGCAAAGTCCCTCAAACTTATCTGAGAGCTGCCC
>NW_013795945.1:0-1733 GCF_000517525.1 Limulus polyphemus | reverse complement strand
GTGTGAAAATATATGATCACCAAGAAATTATTGTCGCTTCTTCTTAAATGAAAAAAATCCTAACAACTTATATATCAAAACAAAACAATTATTAAATGAAAGGCTAGACCAGACAACCCTCGAGTAGCTTTGGTAAATAGTAGCCCAAGAGTTAGCGGTGGGTGATGATGACTTTCTTCTAGTCCATCACTTCAAAATTATGGACGTCTTGACCAGACAGACCTCGAGTAGCTTTGGTAAATAGTAGCCCAAGAGTTAGCGGTGGGTGGTAGTGACTTTCTTCTAGACCATCACTTCAAAATTAGGGACGGCTAGACCAGATAGCCCTCGAGTAGCTTTGATAAATAGTAGCCCAAGAATTAGCGGTTGGTGGTGGCTACTTTCTTCTAGTCTATCACTTCAAAATTAGGGACGGCTTGACCAGACAGCCCTCGAGTAGCTTTGGTAAATAGTAGCCCAAGAGTTAGCGGTGGGTAGTGGTAACTTTCTTCTGGTCCATCACTTCAAAATTATGGACAGCTAGACCAGACAGCCCTCGAGTAGCTTTGGTAAATAGTAGCCCAAGAGTTAGCGGTGGGTAGTGGTAACTTTCTTCTGGTCCATCACTTCAAAATTAGGAACGGCTAGACCACATAGCCCTCGAGTACCTTTGGTAAATAGTAGCCCAAAAGTTAGAGGTGGGTAGTGGTAACGTTCTTCTGTTCCATCACTTCAAAATTAGGGACAGCTAGACCAGACAGCCCTCGAGTAGCTTTGGTAAATAGTAGCCCAAGAGTTAGCGGTGGGTGGTAGTGACTTTCTTCTAGACCATCACCTCATAATTAGGGACGGCTAGACCAGACAGCCCTCGAGTAGCTTTGGTAAATAGTAGCCCAAGAGTTAGCGGTGGGTGGTGATGACTTTCTTCTAGTCTATCACTTCAAAATTAGGGACAGCTAGACCAGACAGACCTCGAGTAGCTTTGGTAAATAGTAAGTAGCCCAAGAGTTAGTGGTGGGTGGTGATGACTTTCTTCTAGTCTATCACTTCAAAATTAGGGACGGCTAGACCAGACAGCCTTCGAGTAGCTTTGGTAAATAGTAGCCCTAGAGTTAGCGGTGGGTGGTGGTGACTTTCTTCTAGTCCATCACTTCAAAATTAGGGACGGCTAGACCAGATAGCCCTCGAGTAGCTTTGATAAATAGTAGCCCAAGAATTAGCGGTTGGTGGTGGTTACTTTCTTCTAGTCTATTACTTCAAAATTAGGGACAGCTAGACCAGACAACTCTCGAGTAGCTTTGGTAAATAGTAGCCCAAGAGTTAGCGGTGGGTGGTGATGACTTTCTTCTAGTCTATCATTTCAAAATTAGGGACGGCTAAACCAGACAGCCCTCGAGTACCTTTGGTAAATATTAGCCCAAGAGTTAGCGGTGGGTGGTGGTTACTTTCTTCTTGTCCATCACCTCAAAATTAGGGATGGCTTGACCAGACAGCCCTCGAGTACCTTTGGTAAATATTAGCCCAAGAGTTAGCGGTGGGTGGTGGTTACTTTCTTCTAGTCCATCACCTCATAATTAGGGATGGCTAGACCAGACAGCCCTCGAGTAGCTTTGGTAAATAGTAGCCCAAGAGTTAGCGGTGGGTGGTGATGACTTTCTTCTAGTCTATCATTTCAAAATTAGGGACGGCTAAACCAGACAGCCCTCGAGTACCTTTGGTAAATATTAGCCCAAGAGTTAGCGGTGGGTGGTGGT
>NW_013795944.1:0-578 GCF_000517525.1 Limulus polyphemus | reverse complement strand
GCATTTAAGAGTTCATATTTAGAACTCGTACAGCGTTTTGAACATAAACGGGCTTGGAAAGGGAAGACTTCCCTGACTACAATGATATTAATGTTAAAAAACATACATGTTGCTATTAGCAATGTGGTTCTAGAGTTTGACACAGAAAAAAAAAGAAAAAAAAACGTTGCGAAGATTCCAATTTCGCCAAATTTGAGTTAGTTTTTCGATATTCGCGCAAAGCTTCTCAAGGGCGTTCTGCTCTTGCCGTCCCTAATTCTGAAATGATATAAACGGTGTTTCCCAAAGTGGGAGTCGCCCCCCCTCCCTGGGCCCGTGAAGCTATATCTGGGGGCCGCTATGTTATAATTTAGTTCGACTGTATAATAATTTGTAAATAAAACTTCTACATTTTTGTTATCATTTATCATAAATATTATAACTTAAATTACAGGATTGCTTCATATTTTAAAAGAAAATAAGATAACCTTACATAAAATTAAGTGTGTATTTAATTGCTCATCAGTCTACAACTTTAAACCAAACGTAATACTTATAAATTTATAAGAAAAGGCCATATTAAATTACAAACATACAAT
>NW_013795943.1:0-649 GCF_000517525.1 Limulus polyphemus | reverse complement strand
GATCTTTTTGTACTTCTTACATTATATATTTAAGACTTTGAATCTCTCTTTTTTAGTAATTCTTATACTAGATATTTTGACATTCATAACGTTCTTTATAGTCTTTCTTTCACTAGATTTTGTTAACTTGGTTAACAGTCTTTTTATCTATCTGCCACTAGATTTTGTCGACTTTGATAAGGATCTTCTTAGTAATTCTTACACTATATTTTTTGACTTTCATAATGGTATTTTTAGTCTTTCTTTCACTAGATTTTGTTAACTTGGATAACTGTCTTTTTAGTTCTTCTTCCACTATATTTTGTTAACTTTGATAACAATCATTTTAATAATTCTTACACTAGATTTTTTGACATTGATAATTGTCTTTTTAGTCCTACTTACACTAAATTTTTACATTCATAATGGTCTTTTTGTCGTTCTTACATTATATATTTACGACTTTGATAACTGTCTTTTTAGTAATTCTTACACTAGATATTTTGACATTCATAATGGTCTTTATAGTCTTTCTTTCACTAGATTTTGTTGACTTGGATAACTGTCTTCTTAGTCCTTCTTCAACTAGATTTTGTTATTCTTGTGTAAGAATTATTAAAATGATCGTTATCAAAGTTTTTGACATTCATAATGGTCTTTTTAGTAATTC
>NW_013795942.1:0-578 GCF_000517525.1 Limulus polyphemus | reverse complement strand
GTAGACCTGATAACAGGACGCCCACCTTATGAAGAGCTGCCTGAAAATGTGTCAGAGTTCGTGAAAGTGTTGTCTGAAAGGATGAATGATATTCACCGTCAAGTTCATTCAAACTTGAAAACGTCTGCTGATTCCATGAAGCTATGTTATGATAAGAGATCTACTGAAGTCAGCTTTGTACCAGGAGACAATGTGTGGTTGTATAATCCCAGGAAGACCAAAGGGAAGTCTCCTAATTTGTCTTCTCCATGGGAAGGCTCATATGACATAGTGGATCGTCTCTCAGATGTGACTTTCCGAATAAAATGTAGTCGACGAGGTAAGCCATAGGTAGTGCATGCCAACAGGCTTTAGTGTTATCATGGTCCAGGACATTTCAGTTGGAAGGAAGTGAACAACGGAACAAATGATGCTGCTGAAGACGTGTCACTTGAAAAAGCCACTGTCGAAGAAGAATCTCAACCCGGTTTTTAGAAGGGAAACAGTGAAGCCCTTAATGAAGTTACTACCACTGATGTGACTGATAATAGGACATTTCCTGATGGAGCAGATGAATCCCACATGAAGCTGAAGCCAAC
>NW_013795941.1:0-578 GCF_000517525.1 Limulus polyphemus | reverse complement strand
TACACAGTTTTCTTTTTTAACACAAATACGTTTTAATATACCCACAACAGTACAATTGACAATAACAATTATTACAAATATTTATTACAAACAATGATTTATAAACAAAAGTTTCACGAACTTACAAAAAATATAAAGTCTTCTTTCTAGTTTGGAACTTCCTTGATGTCTTATCGAGGGTTCACGATGAGCCAGTTGATTACGAGTTGATAGAGGTACAATTCACTTAGTAGGTAGCTAGCTAACCCTGTAGTTCTCGCTGATCACACGCCGATTACAGGTCGAGTTTCACCGATGATGTTAAGTAATGTTTTCGTAAAAGTACTAATGTCCGATGTGAATCCACTGAAGTTAAATGATTTGTAATGTTCGAAATTTATAAATGGTCCTGGTCAAATATCTTAAGTTTTCCGATTGATAAGCGTTATAAAAATTACAGTTATAGCTACCGAAGTTTATAGCACACTGACTATAGCGAACTAATAATAAATACTCCTTCTGGGCGCGTCGCGTTGGTTATATTTATAGGCGTGTGGAAAGGCTTTCTAGAAATTTCAGCTTTACGTAACAATACAAAT
>NW_013795940.1:0-578 GCF_000517525.1 Limulus polyphemus | reverse complement strand
CAAATCCTGAAAGAGAAGATGTGACAAGTGGGGTCTGATTTTCTATTTAATAGCTCTGTAACCAAACAAAACTGAAGGCTATAAAAATTATGGTTGTCTAAGCAATGACGATTTAATAGTGAGTAGTTTCTTGGGAGGTGTGGATAAAATAGAGATGAAAAATGTACTTAAAGATACCACACGAGTCACACTAGGGTGAATTCAGGAGTTTTTAAATATTGCCTTACAAAATTAAGAACTTAAAACTTATATACTATTAAAATATGGGTTATTAACTAAGATTTTATGCTACACTAATTGTTATAACATAAACAAAAAGTAGTTTAATAAAATTTTGAATGCAAGACACTAAAATCTTGTGTCATGCTCAGTAAAGGAAAACAATTAGCCTCAAAACACAGAGTACTATGTATACATGATGTACACAAACCCAAGATGCAAGATACAGAATGAGAACAGATAGTATGTCTAAGTGGCAAGAGCATCTGGGAAACAATTACTTATTTATTCTGATTTTTCTCACCTTCCCACAACTGATTTATTATGTGAATGAAGTTTAGAGTTGAATTACTAGGTAA
>NW_013795939.1:0-579 GCF_000517525.1 Limulus polyphemus | reverse complement strand
GATAATTACAACAGCATGCCAAACTTTAATACATCCTTTAGGTCATAAAGACCCCGTGTATTCACTTGTTATATAAAATTCAGTTATAATTACAACAGCATGTCATAGTACATTACATCATAAGTTGATAAAGATTACGTGTATTCACTTGTTATATAAAATTCAAAGATAATTACAACAGCATGCCAAACATCAATACATCATAAGGTCATAAAGACTCCGTGTATTCACTTGTTATATAAAATAAAGTTATAACTACAAACGCATGTCTTAATAAAATACATCATAAGGTCATAAAGACACCGTGTATTCACTTGTTATTTAAAATACAGTGATAATTACATCAGCTTGCCAAACTTGAATACATCCTTTAGGTCATAAAGACCTGTGGAATTCACTTGTTACATAAAATACTGTTCTAATTACAACAGTATGTCATTGTACAATACATGTTAAGGTCATATAGACCCCGTGTATTCACTTGTTATATAAAATAAAGTTATAATTAGAACAGCATGCCAAAATTCAATATATCATAATGTCATAAAGACCCTGTGTATTAATTTTTATATAAAATAT
>NW_013795938.1:0-997 GCF_000517525.1 Limulus polyphemus | reverse complement strand
AAAGATGAGTATGGTGGTTATAAATTCTGTATCTAGAGTTACACCTAGGTGTTCATGGAGTAGTTGTTCCAAGTAAGGCTAAAGATGAGTATGGTGGTTATAAATTCGGTAACTAGAGGTACACTTAAGTGTTCGTGGAGTTGTTGTACCATATAACGCTAAAGATGAGTATGGGTTACACATTCAGTAACTAGAGTTACACCTAGGTGTTGATGGAGTAGTTGTACCAAGTAAGACTAAAGATGAGTATGGTGGTTATAAATTCGGTAACTAGAGTTACACCTAGGTGTTCATGGAGTAGTTGTACCAAGTAAGGATAAAGATGAATATACCGAATTTATAACCACCAACTAGAGTTACACCTAAGTGTTAATGGAATAGTTTTACCAAATAACGCTAAAGATGAATATGGTGGTTATAAATTCGGTAACTAGAGTAACACCTATGTGTTCATGTAGTAGTTGTGCCAGGTTAAGCTAAAGATGAGTATGGTGGTTATAAAATCGTTAACTAGAGTTACACCTAGGTATTCGTGGAGTTGTTGTACCAAATAACGCTAAAGATGAGTATGTTGGTTACAAATTCGGAAACTAGAGTTACACCTAGGTGTTCGTGGAGTTGTTGTACAAAATAACGCTAAAGATGCGTATAGTGGTTTCAAATTCGGTAACTAGAGTTACAGCTAGGTATTCGTGGAGTGGCTGTACCAAATAACGCTAACGATAAGTATATTGGTTATAAATTCGGTAACTAGAGTTACACCTAGGTGTTCGTGGAGTTGTTGTACCAAATAACGCTAAAGATGAGTATGGTGGTTAGAAATTCGGTAACTAGAGTTACACCTAGGTGTTTATGGAGTAGTTGTACCAAGTAAGGCTAAAGATGATTATGGTGGTTATAAAATCGGTAACTAGAGTTACACCTAAATATTCGTGGAGTTGTTGTACCAAATAACGCTAACGATAAGTATATTGATTATAAATTCGGTAACTAGAGT
>NW_013795937.1:0-578 GCF_000517525.1 Limulus polyphemus | reverse complement strand
CTTGACTCAATTATCTATATCTATCAATCTATGCAATTCTATCATTTTCGCTAGCTTTATTTGCCGGGCTTATATACTAAAAAAGAGGGCGACTGGAACAAACTAGAGTTGCTAGGAAAATTCATGATCCTCCTAGAAACTCCAGCGCGCATGCTCTCAGCGTTGTGTGACTTCCGCTGACGTAACAATATAGATCAAGATATGCTTTCGTGTTTGCATTGTTGCCTGTTGTTTTCGGGGCATTTGGGGTAATAATACGATAAGTACATTACACGACTCGAAATGAGATAGTGAAAGAAAAAAATTACCTTGCTGAAAATCTGTTCGGCCACACCCTCGTACAAACAGAGCATCTCCCGTGAACGCCATTTGCTGCTCATGACAGACATACGTCAGACAACCTAGATAAAAGTTTTGATCGAAGGCATATTAGTAGCGGTAAACTATCATCATACCGTCACGGAAACAAAACATAATCGATGTTAATAAATGGAAGATCTTACCTTTCCAGAACATCACGAACAGTATCAACATCAGAAACACGTTATTTAATTTCTGTAGTGTATATTGGTGAAGAG
>NW_013795936.1:0-577 GCF_000517525.1 Limulus polyphemus | reverse complement strand
ACATTAATTATCTTGTGCTACAACATGCCTAGAACTCAAGGTTCTCTCGAATTGTCAGATTTTGTTAGATGAAGGATAGTTGGTCAAACAGATGGTGAATAAGTCAGCGGCAAATTTCGCAGAATTTGGGAATCCCGCTTTCGACAGTCAACGGAATCATCGTGCAGTTCAGGAAACAAGGCAAGGAAACAACTGAGTAGCGTCTGGGTCGTCCTGGTTCATCGGAGAGGACAAAAAAGCCTGTCAAGAGGAGCATCGAAATGGATCCCAGATTAACGACTGCAGAAGTGGCCAAAGTTGGTGGGATGAACCCGAAATCTGTTCAGCGGATTCTCCACAGATTGGGTTATCGTTTCAGAGCAGCTAGACGGAAGCCCTTATTAAGACCTGCCAACATAGTCAGACGAAAGAAGTGGGCAAGTGATATGATGACCAAGCCTCTGGACTTTTGGAAGACCGTATTGTTCTCAGACGCTCAATTTTCGGACAGTGGGAGGATATGGGTCTGGAGAATGCCTCACCAAGAGTTTGGCTCAACAGATTGCAGCCAACTGTGAAGCATGATGGTTTCAGCGTG
>NW_013795935.1:0-579 GCF_000517525.1 Limulus polyphemus | reverse complement strand
TAGCTTAAATCTCATAACATTACACATTTATATATATTTATTATTTGTATTATATTGACCTTTCAGCCGTGCCTGGATAACAATACAGAAGTTACAATGATGCGGCACACGTGCACTCATGTTACCATATCCAATAACATAAAACTGACCTTTGGTCTT
The DNA here is from genome assembly GCF_000517525.1 of Limulus polyphemus. Classification (NCBI taxonomy): domain Eukaryota; kingdom Metazoa; phylum Arthropoda; class Merostomata; order Xiphosura; family Limulidae; genus Limulus; species Limulus polyphemus. Next base: position 420 of record NW_013795935.1, on the reverse strand, counting down.
TACAAAGTAACCTGTCTTGGCTGTGTTTTAGTAGACTAGTACTTTGTAAAATACAGTTACATTTCAATTATTATACATTATATATGTATATAGATTATTGCTATTTAGAAATAAGTTCTTAAACTTATTTTTCTTAAAACATAGAACAGTAAATAAAGAAGTAAAGCAAACAATTGTCTCTTCTGGTTACGACCTTTGTACTCGGTTACTGCTTGACGTAGGTTGCTAAGCCTTTAAAAAATTTTAGGTTTTTTATATATACATTTGAATAACCAAAAAAATCATAAATTACTATATTAATACCATAGAACTCAATTATAATTTATCAATTTTAGTAACAAGGCTGTATTTGGGTCTAAAAAAATATTAAATTTCAAGCAGGCTAAAGACTCGACTTACCTCTACTGCCGTCTTGTATTG
>NW_013795934.1:0-577 GCF_000517525.1 Limulus polyphemus | reverse complement strand
ATCTACTCCAAGTTTTGAAGCAAGAGTGGGCGAAAATGCCACAAATTAAAATTGACGAGATGATTCTCACGATGCCCCAAAGGATCAACGAACTCCATGAAGCGAAAGGAAGATCTACTAGATATTAATTAAATCATAAACATATCAATTCGTGTGAATATGACTGAAAATTTTCATTTTTTCTGAAAAGGTGGTGTCTGTTTACTTGTGACCACGCTGTGTACATATATTGGTTACCACTGTTGTATCTAGAGCTTGAAATAACCAATGGTGTCACGAATTTTTGGTATATACGTGTGACTTGTTTTAAATATATTAACTAACTAATTATTTTTGATGCGTATTTATACCACAATACAATCTAGAACACTCCATGCAATAATATTTCTGATTACTCAATTATACAATACTTCAACTAGAAACTCAGAAAGCTCTAGCAACATGATTCAATGATCTCACTATTATAAAATATTAATTCATGACAATTGAAACACACTACATATGATTCTAAAACAGTTACATAAAAAACCCATAAAATGTCGCTTCTAAAAATAACTAAATATTAACTTGCCCTATA
>NW_013795933.1:0-578 GCF_000517525.1 Limulus polyphemus | reverse complement strand
CTATGTTTTAAGAAAAATAAGTTCAAGAACTTATTTCAAAATAGCAATAATCTATATACATATATAATGTATAATAATGGAAATGTGACTGTATTTTACAAAATAATAGTCTACTAAAACACAGCCAAGACAGGTCACAGTTTTATATTATTGGATACAGTAACATGAGTGCACGTGCGCCGTGTAATTGTAACTTCTATATTGTTAGCCAGGCATGGCTGAAAGTTCAATATACTAAAAATAATAAATATATATACATGTATAATGTTATGAGATTTAAGCTATTTAGTCTAAATATTTATGTTTTTGTGTTATAATATGTTGTCATTCTATAACGAAAAAGGTATAACTTATATTTATTTCCTAATTTTTTTAATGCAGTTACGAGATCAGTCAAATCGGCCAAACCTGTAAAGAGATTCGTTACCGAAAATAACAGATAAAACAGTTTTTTCTTAAGAAATGTTTGATAACTATTTGGACATTAAAAAGATTTTGGATGTGAAATTTGAAAATTTTCTGATGCATTAAAGTATTTTTAATCTTAAAATGAATATCACTTTGCATGATAGATAGGC
>NW_013795932.1:0-578 GCF_000517525.1 Limulus polyphemus | reverse complement strand
CAAAAAATGCTTACGTAAAGCTTGATCACAATAAAATGTTTCGGAAAAATTATATCTATGATAAACACAGTTATTTATACAAAAACAAATTATCAAAATATGTATTAACTTTTACCATAAGAGTTGCTAAAAATCTTCAACAATAATTACATTTAATAATAATTAGTGTTAATTATGAGTGGCAGGCGAACCACTACTGTGCTTTAGGTCATCAGTTAAGTATCCTCACCGTTGGTGGTGTTTAAGGCCCTTAATCCAATAACATCTGACAACTGGGCCTGCACAGAAGTATAAGTGTCATGGGTAGATCTTTATGTACCATGCCTATCACATTTGGCCAGTATAGTTATTTCTATTTAAGGACTTTAATGTTATGTGTCAAATCTATCTAATATTATAAATAACTAAAATTGAAACATTGAATTAATTAAATGTAATACTGTAAGTTACATAAATAGTTAAACAATTGCGTTTTTTCTTGTATACGGCAAATTCCGGATAAACGTCCACAGAAAAATAGTACAGCAACGTGTTTATAAGGCATTAATAAAAGAACCTAAATGTTTGTACTGTTTTTT
>NW_013795931.1:0-578 GCF_000517525.1 Limulus polyphemus | reverse complement strand
ATGATGTATTGTACTATGATATGCTGTTATTATTATAACTTTATTTTATATAACAAGTGAATACACGGGGTCTTTATGACCTTATGTTGTATTGTACAATGACATGATGTTGTAATTATAACATTATTTTATATAACAAGTGAATACACGGGGTCTTTATAACCTTATGATGTATTGTACTATGACATGCTGTTGTAATTATAACTGTATTTTATATAACAAGTGAATACACGGGGTCTTTATGACCTTATGATGTATTGTACAATGACATGCTGTTGTATTTAGAACAGAATTTTATATGACAAGTGAATACACAAGGTATTTATGACCTAATGATGCAATGTACTATGACATGCTGTTGTAATTATCACTGTATTTTATATAACAAGTGAATACACGGGGTCTTCATGACTTTATGATGTATTGTACAATGACGTGCTGTTGTAATTATAACTGTATTTTATATAACAAGTGAATACACGGGGTCTTCAAGACTTTATGATGTATTGTACTATGACATGCTGTTGTAATTATAATTGTATTTTATATAACAAGTGAATACACGGGGTCTTCAAGAC
>NW_013795930.1:0-572 GCF_000517525.1 Limulus polyphemus | reverse complement strand
ATCTCGGACTGTGGTAATGCAAACTATCACATATTTTCAGTGGATGTGCGGTACTGGACACTTACTTCACATAACAAATCTCAAGGCAATCCGTTAAGAAATACCTGAGATATAACATCTCCAATTTTGATTGAATTTCTTAATTTTTTTTCTTCTTCGCACCAAAAGTACGGAAATTTATTTGAAAAAAAAACATATTTAACTTTGATGAATTTTTTTCAAATTTGGTACACTGATAGATCTTTCTAACATACAAGTAGGAGTCTCATTTAGTGTAAATATAAGCCATAAGTGCAAAGTTATTCAACAAAAACCGCTCAAATTTGATGAAAATTTTTGCGCGCGCCTACTCAAAAGTCACGTGAGCTATCGGTCTAATATTTTTACTACAGCTTCACGTAAGAGTAAAAGTGGATTGTTTTTAGTTTTTTAGTCATTCCGATTAAAGATGGCTGACTTAGAGCAGCAAAATTATAATGTGAAAGGATGAGCAGATACATAAGTATTGGTGAGGCCAAGCAAACTAGATTAGCAGTTTCTAGCTCAAGTTTTCAAAAGAATCATACGGGTGG
>NW_013795929.1:0-576 GCF_000517525.1 Limulus polyphemus | reverse complement strand
ATGCTCTTCTGTACTGGTGTATTTTTTACTAGCATGCTGTTCTGTACTGATGTTATTGTTTACTAGCATGCTGTTCTGTACTGATGTCATTGTTTACTAGCATGCTGTTCTGTACTGATGTCATTGTTTACAGCATGCTCTTCTGTATTGATGTCATTGTTTACAGCATGCTCTTCTGTATTGATGTTATTGTTTACAGCATGCTCTTCTGTATTGATGTTATTGTTTACAGCATGCTGTTTTGTACTGATGTTATTGTCTACGTGTATGGAGTAGTTATTGAGTAAATGCCCGAGTAGTAACAGAGAAGGTGGGGTATGATTCGACAAACATGTACGAGTTGTTATTCTGGTCTGTATAAATTGTTTTGAGCATTTGTTCGTCAAAACACACATACACACCTGTTTTGTATAAATGGTTGTGCTTTTGGTATAATCTACTTTGAAACAAATCAACTCTTTGTTCAGATAATTTCTCTGTACTTGGTGTAGAGTCATGTCTCGTCACGTGCCAGAAGTTATAGGGCGTCAAGTTGTTCAACTGTCCAGAAATGATATGAAGCAAACTGACATTGTC
>NW_013795928.1:0-575 GCF_000517525.1 Limulus polyphemus | reverse complement strand
GAGTTGATGATGATGAAATAGGAACCAAATATAGATATCAAAGACAGAATAGAAGAAAGACCAAGATTTGAAGCCAATAATTGATTTTCTAAAAGGAAATGTTTTGCGCCCTGCTTGGGAGAAGGTGTCTAGCTTAAGCCCTGTGACAAAGAACTATTGGCCCCAAAGGGACCAGTTGAAACTTGAAGATGGTATTCTTCTCCGGAGATGGGAAACTGCAGATGGGAAAGTGACGACCTGGCAAACGGTTATACCAATAAAGTTATGGGAAGTTGTGTTGCGTCAATCCCATGATACTGTAACAGGAAGACATCTTGGAGTTAAGAAAACATTGAGTCACCTACGACACAGATTTTACTGGATAGGTATGAGACAAGATGTGGAAGAATGGTGCAGAACATGCAGTACATGTTGTGCTAAAAGGGGACCCAAGCATAAAAGACGTGCTCCAATGAAGTTATATCAAGTTGGTGAACCAATGGAAAGAGTAGCCATCGACATTGCTGGTCCTCTGCCCCAAACTCGTGCTGGAAACAAGTACATTTGTGTGGTGATGGATTATTTCACCAAGTGGC
>NW_013795927.1:0-577 GCF_000517525.1 Limulus polyphemus | reverse complement strand
GAGACAAGATGTGGAAGAATGGTGCAGAGCCTGCAGTACATGTTATGCTAAAAGGGGACCCAAGCATAAGGGATGTTTTCCAATGAAGTTATATCAAGTTGGTGCACCAATGGAAAGAGTGGCCGTTGATATTGCTGGTCCTTTGCCTCAAACTCGTGCTGGAAATAAATACATTTGTGTGGTGATGGATTATTTCACCAAGTGGCCCGAGGCATACGCAATACCAAATCAGGAGGCTACAACAGTAGCTTTGGCTATTAGTGATTTCTTCTTCAGATTTGGTATGCCACACGAATTGCATTCAGAATCAGCTTTGTTCCAAGAATGCTGCAAGTTGTTTGGCATACGAAAGACCAGGACAACGCCACTTCACCCACAGTCCGATGGGATGGTAGAAAAGTACAATGGACACTGGACAGGAATTGGCAAAGTTTTGTAATAGCCGCCAATATGACTGGGATATATTACTCCCTCCGCTGTTGATGGCCTATAGAACAGCAGAGAATGAAGCCACTGGATACACTCCAGCAAAGTTGGTGTTTGGTCGGGAACTTCAGTTGCCAGTGGATGTGTTAAC
>NW_013795926.1:0-877 GCF_000517525.1 Limulus polyphemus | reverse complement strand
ATTTCTTAAAGCGAGTGTTGTGCGCCCTGCTTGGGAGAAGGTGTTTAGTCTAAGCCCTGTGACAAAGCACTATTGGACACAATGGGACCAGTTAAAGCTTGCAGATGGTATTCTTGTACGGAGATGGCAAACTACCGATGGGGAAGTGACGACTTGGCAAACAGTTTTTCCGAGGAAGTTATGGGAAGTTGTGTTGCGTCAATCCCATGATAATTTAACAGGAGGACATCTCGGAATCAAGATATTACTGGATAGGTATGAGGCGAGATGTAGAAGAATGGTGCCGAACATGCAGTACATGTAGTGCTAAAAGGGGACCCAAGCATATGGGACACTCACCTTATGAAGAGTTGCCTAAAAATATGTCAGAGTTTGTGAAAGTGTTATCGGAAAGGATGGATGATATTCACCATCAAGTGCGTTCAAACTTGAAGACGTCTGCTGATTCGATGAAGTTAACTTATGATAAGAGATCTACTGAAGTCAGCTTTGTACCAGGAGACAAGGTGTGGTTGTATAATCCCAGGAAGTCCAAAGGGAAGTCTCCTAAGTTGTCTTCTCCATGAGAAGGCCCATATGACATAGAGGATCACCTCTCAGACGTGACTTTCCGGATAAAATGTGGTCGGCGAGGTAAACCAAAAGTGGTGCATGCCAACAGGCTTTGGCGTTATCACGGTCCAGAACATTTCAGTTGGGACAAAGTGGAAAACAGAACAAATGATGCTGCTGAAGACGTGCCACCTGAAGAAGCCACCATCAAAGAAGAAACTCTACTCAGTTTTGAGAAGTGAAATGGTGAAGCTCTTAGTGAAGTTACTACCACTGATGTGACTGTTACCGATGATAGGACATTTAACTGATGAAGCAGATGAAT
>NW_013795925.1:0-578 GCF_000517525.1 Limulus polyphemus | reverse complement strand
GAACCCCATATAAAGCAGAAGCCAACGAGACGGAGACCAGTATGGAACAAGATACGTCCCGTAAAATTAAGAGACTTTGTTGAATTGTAATTTTGTGTTTGTTATTCTGTACATTTAATTAAGTTATTGTTAATTGTTATTGGTTTAAATTAAGTGGCTATTGTTCGGGACGAACAATACTAAAGAGGGGGCAGTATTGCGTCAGCGAGGTCGCGTGACTAGTATCACGCCACTTCTTTCTCGAACCTTCCTGAGATTACTGGTATATATAAGATGGTGACAACATGACGGGTAAATGTGTAGGTAGTGAGTAGTTGATCTGCAGTCAGGGAGTATTGTTGAAGTTAACGTTCGTTGTTATAGCGTTTGTTTTAGCGTGAATGTTGAAATTAATTGTATCGTAAAGTTATATTCAAAAAGAATAAACCAGTTTTATTAAGTAAGGACTTGTGTCGCTTAAGTTTCGTCGGAACGAAGTTACGGAAAATTAATTAACAAACGGAGACGTAACATTTCGTTTGCTGCTCATGTATTGCTGCCATCAAGTCTGCTAAGCTGTAGTTTGACTTTGCCGCTTC
>NW_013795924.1:0-567 GCF_000517525.1 Limulus polyphemus | reverse complement strand
CCACCCACCGCCAACTCTTGGGCTACTCGTTTACCAACGAATAGTGGGATTGACCGTCACATTATAACGCCCCCACGGCTGTAAGGGCGAGCATGTTTGATGGGCCGGGATTCGAACCTGCGACCCTCAGATTGCAAGTCAAGTGCCATAACCACCTGGCCATGCCGGAGCCCTTCTTTGAAGTACAGAAGAAATGTAGATGTCCATTGTCAATAATTAACAGTGAATGGGTTTCATATGGAGTATGTTGATTGTCAGAATACTTCTGTGAAATCAGTAGTAAAAAGAAAGGATAGAAATCATATTACATTCACTGTATTTATGCCAGAAGATGTTTCAAGATTACATCACCAACTATTCATGATACTCTAATACACAAATATAATTACTATACGATATTGAAATATTTTCTTTAATCATAAAACAAAATCATACAAAATTCGAACATTAAAAACCTTTAGTAATGATAGTAAAGCCACATAGTGGGTTGCTACGTGTGCTCTATAAACTTTGAAGTTAACAGCCGAGTCACCAGGGACTAACTGAAATTATTTAAAGCTACACAAT
>NW_013795923.1:0-578 GCF_000517525.1 Limulus polyphemus | reverse complement strand
ATGTTGAATGTAAGACACTAAAACCTTGTGTCATGAGCAGTAAAGGGGTACCTGGAGCGAGAGAGTTAATTAAGTATTGAATGTAACTCTAAAAAGTCATGACATGAACACTTTGACTTGCTTGTGGCAAGTGTTAACTGATTACTTGATAATAATGATGCTTTACTTAGTCATGGGAATATCTAACATCTCTGTTCTACCAGTTCTATAAAGGTACTTACTTTTCTAGTGACTCGAAAATAGTATCCAAGTTGTGTGTTGGACTCTAACTTCAGGGTTTTGTCAGCTTCTAGTCCCAAGTCCTGGGCAGCCTAATGGCACAGAAAATTTTTTATTTAACTCTTCCAACACGGGGTCGGTCAATTTGACTGAGTCACGTGACCTCTTGCACTCATTTAAAGTTGACATAAATTTAATACTTATAACTCTCTATATATTGGCAGTCTTTCAGTTAATATTACAAGTCTTTCACATACAAAAAGTCATATTTCTTAGTTAAGTATTTTTAATAAAATAAAGTTTTGTCCATGAATATATTGAGTATTTGTTTTTAATATTCCTTGGGCAAAGTAATTTTC
>NW_013795922.1:0-578 GCF_000517525.1 Limulus polyphemus | reverse complement strand
AAAAAAAAAAAAATGTTTGAAAGTGATCTAGAATCCGGGCCAAATTTTGGGAGGACTGTTCCATACTGATTTCCCATCTTGTGTAAAATGTTCGTATACATCGGTGAATCAGTTTTCGAGATACGCGCGCCGAAACGCAGACAGAGACATACATACGGACCCGATTGCGAAGGTAATAACGGCTAGGTACATATGGGTTAAGACAACTGATCTTTTATAATGTGGGACGGAAGTGGTATTGCTACACACAATACATACTTGATGTACTTCCGCAGGGTCCCGAGAGTGTTCTGTTTCAAGAGTAAATAAAACCAAAATTAAGAGTAACAAGTAGTTTTTATTTCTTGCTTTTGAAGTTCATATTTTACGCTGTGTTGTAGCCTACAGAGTACATAATTCTTCTCGTGATTCATGGCATGCGCACGTTTTACTGACGTCACTACAGTACAAATTGCAACATTAAGCGTCCCTTATATGACGTCATTTTAGTGTCTACTGACTGACTGACAGACAACACACTACTATATAGTGTTGCGATTGGTGAAAACAGGTGAACCCTCCAGGCGGCCTTAGGCCCC
>NW_013795921.1:0-577 GCF_000517525.1 Limulus polyphemus | reverse complement strand
ACAGCCTTTATGTACACAAATACAGTCTTGACAGTCTTTATGTACACAAACACAGTCTTGGCAATTTTTATGTACACAAACACAGTCTTGACAATCTTTATGTACACAAACACAGTCTTGACAACCTTTATGTAAAAAACACAGTCTTGACAGCCTTTATGTATACAAACACAGTCTTGACAGCCTTTATGTACACAAACACTACCTTTGACATGATAATGTTTTCCACATAAACACAGTCTTTAAAGAGTTACCACTGTTTTAACTATTGTATTTTACCATCAGTGACAGTAGTACCCTTACAAACTACCATTCTAGCCCCATGTTATCATTATCTCAGTGACAGTAGTACCCTAACAAACTACCATTCTAGCCCCATGTTATCATTATCTCAGTGACAGTAGTACCCTTACAAACTACCATTCTAGCCCCATGTTATCATTATCTCAGTGACAGTAGTACCCTAACAACTACCATTCTAGCCCCATGTTATCATTATCTCAGTGACAGTAGTACCCTAACAAACTACCACTCTAACCCCATGGTATCATTATCTCAGTGACAGTAGTACCCTAAC
>NW_013795920.1:0-1978 GCF_000517525.1 Limulus polyphemus | reverse complement strand
AGTCCTAGTCACCTCTAGAGACAATACCAATAATCGAGTCCTAGTCAGCACTCGAGTCCTAGTCACCTCTAGAGACAATACCAATAATCGAGTCTTAGTCACCTCTAGACAATACTCGATTGTTGGTATTGTCTCTAGAGGTGACTAGGAATCGAGTATTGATATTAAGTTGTCACTAAAAGTGACTTAGGACTCGATTATTGGTATTGTCTCTAGTGGACACTAGGAATCGATTATTGGTATAATCTCTAGAGATGCCCAGGACTCTACTGTTAATATTAAATTGTCACTAAAGGTGAATGGGACACGATTGTTGGTGTGGTCTCTAGAGGTGATTATGACTGAATTGTTGGTATTGTCTAGAGGTGACTAGGACTCGATTGTTTGAATTGTCTAGAGGTGACTAGGGATCGATTATTGGTATTGTCTGTAGAAGTGACAAGGACTCGAGTGTTGCTACTAAGTTGACAGTAAAGGTGATTGGGACTCGATTGTTGGTTTTGTCTCTAGAGGTGACTAGGAATCGAGTGTTGCTATGAAGTTGTCACTAACGGTGACTGGGACTCGACTATTGGTATTGTCTCTTTAGTAGTGACTAGGCCTATATTGTTGGTATTGTCTCTATAGGTGACTAGGACTCGAGTGTTGCTATTAAGTTGTCACTAGAGGTGACTAGGACTCGATTGTTGGTCTAAGACTCGATCGTTGGTGTGGTTTCTAGAGATGACCAGGACTATACTGTTGGTATTGTCTCTAGAGGTGACTAGGACTGGAGAGTTGCTATTAAGTTGTCAATAGATGTGACTAGGACTCGAATGTTGGTATTGTCTAGAGGTGACTAGGAATCGATTATTGGTATTGTCTCTAGAGGTGACCAGGACACGAGTGTTGCTATTAAGTTGTCACTAAAGGTGACTAGGTCACCTCTAGAGACAATACCAATAATCGATTCCTAGTCGCCACTAGATAATACCAACAATCGAGTCCTAGTCACCTCTAGACAATACCAACAATTGAGTCCTAGTCACCTCTAGTGACAAATTAATAACAACACTCGAGTCCTAGTCACCTCTAGAGACAAAACCAACTATAGAGTCCCAGTCAACACTAGTGACAACTTAATAGCAGCACTCGAGTCCTAGTCACCTTTAGTGACAACTTAATAGCAACACTCGAGTCCTAGTCACCTCTCGAGACAATACCAACAAGTGAGTCCTAGTCACTTCTAGACAATAACAACAATCGAGTCCTAGTCACCTCTAGACAATACGAACAATTGAGTCCTAGTCACCTCTAGTGACAACTTAACAGCAACACTCGAATCCTAGTCACCTCTAGAGACAATACCAACAAGCGAGTCCTAGTCACTTCTAGACAATACCAACAATATAGTCCTGGTCACCTCTAGAGAATACACCAACAATCGTGTCCTAGTCACCTTTAGTGACAACTTAATAGCAACAATTGAGTCCTGGACACCTCTAGAGACAATACCAATAATCGATTCCTAGTCACTCTAGACAATACCAACAATCGAGTCCTAGTCACCTCTATTGACAACTTAATAGCAACACCCCAGTCCTAGTCACCTCTAGAGACAATACCAACAATATAGTCCTGGTCATCTCTAAAGACCACACCAACGATCGAGTTCTAGTCACCTCTTGAGACAATACCAACAATCGAGTCCTAGTCACCTTTAGTGACAACTTAATAGCAACACTCCAGTCCTAGTCACCTCTAGAGACAATACCAATAATCGAGTCCTAGTCACTTCTAGACAATATCAACAATCGAGTCCTAGTCACCTCTAGAGGCAATATCAACAATCGAGTCCTAGTCACCTCTAGAGGAAATACCAACAATAGAGCCCCAGGAACCTCTAGTGACAATTTAATAGCAAAACTCCGGTCCTAGTCACCTCTACAGACAATACCAACAATAGAGTCCTAGTCACGTCTAGACAATACCAACAATC
>NW_013795919.1:0-576 GCF_000517525.1 Limulus polyphemus | reverse complement strand
AAAACTAATGAGATGGTTGAGCCTGTTTTTTTGGCAACAAGTTCATTAATACGAGGGGAAACTTTAGCAACTCTCAGACCTCCATGTACCCCCTGAGAAGTGCAAATGTACCCCTGGGGGTACTGTACCACAGGTTGGGAATGCCTGATCTACTACGTTAATTTTCCTCTTTTTAAATAAACATATAATATTTCAATTGTTGATTTTAACTTATTGTTTTGTCACTAATTAAAAAACCATGCTCTTTGATTTGTAAATAAAGTTTCTCTTTAGAATTTTTAAACTGTAATTATTTTTGTTAATTTCATACAAATTTATTCTCGCCACACCCAGAGAGTCCCCTTATAATTTACAGTTGAAACATTATCAACGTATACAGAAAAATAAAATTTTACTGTACTTTGGAGTATATTTTTTACTGTGAAATGAAAGAAACGTTTAAAGGAATAGTTTTTCCTTGTTATTTTTAAATCTCCCTCACTCTCTGCACACATAAACACAGACACACACATTACATATATTGTTACGACAGCGGAAGTCACGTGACCCTGGTAACACGTAATGATTATCTTGAAC
>NW_013795918.1:0-966 GCF_000517525.1 Limulus polyphemus | reverse complement strand
CCAATAACTCTGATCCTGTATAATATTGTCGGTAAAAGTCTATTCAATAACTCTGACCATGCACATGATTGTGGATAAAGATCTATCCAATAACTCTGACCCTGTACAATATTCTGGATAAAGGTCTATCCAATAACTCTGACCCTATACAAGATTGTTGATAAAGATCTATCCAATAAATCTAACCATAGGTGATTGTGGGTAAAGATTTATCCACAGTCATATACAGGATCAGAGTTATTGAATAAACCTTCACCCACAAAGTTATTGGATATACATGTATCCTCAGAGTTATTAGATATAACTCTATTCACAATATTGTACAGGGTCAGATTTATTGGATAAACTGTTATCCACAATCATGTACACGGTCAGAGTTATTGGATAGAGATTGATCCAATAACTTTTACCCTGTACAAGATTGTGAATAAATGTCTATCCAATAACTCTGACCCTGTACATGATTGTGGATAAAGGTATATCCAATAACTCTGTGTATAAAGGTATATCTAATAACTCATTGGATAAGGTATATCTAATAACTCATTGGATAAAGGTATATCTAATAACTCTGGCCATAGATAATTGTGGATAAAGGTCTATCCAATATCTCTGCCCCTTTACATGATTGTGGATAAAGGTATATCCAATAACTCTGACCATGTGTAAGATTGTGGATAAAGGTCTATCCAATAAATCTTAACCTGTACAAGATTGTGGATAAAGGTCTATCCAATAAATCTTAACCTGTACAAGATTGTGGATAAAGGTCTATCCAATAACTCTAACCCTGTACATGATTGTGGGCAAAGATCTATCCAATAACTCAGACCCTGTATAAAATTGTGGATAAAGGTCTATTCAATAACTCTGACCTTGTATAATATTGTGGATAAAGGTCTATCCAATAGCTCTGACCCTATACATGATTGTGGATAAAGGTCTATCCAATAGCTCTGATGCTGT
>NW_013795917.1:0-578 GCF_000517525.1 Limulus polyphemus | reverse complement strand
GCACAAAGCTACACGAGGGCTATCTGCGCTAGCAGTCCGTAACTTAGCAGTGATAGGCTAGAGAAAAGGCAGCTAGTCATCGCCACCCATCACCAACTCTCGAGCAACTCTGTTATCAACGAATAACGGGATTGACCATCACGACTGAAAGGGCAAGCATGTTCAGTGACTGGGATCCAAACCCGCGATCCGCAGATTGTGGTTCGAATGCCCTAACCACCAGCCCATGCCAGGCCAGTGTGCATGCGACAACTAATAATGTGAAGTTATGCATTATGTGTTATGAATGTGCTATAACATTGCCAGTAAGAAATATTTATATGTATATATATATATATATATATATATTGAGTAAAACAGTATTATCGAGTTTACTGAGACCTACGAATACTTTATTTTTTGTAATTTAAATGCCCAATAGCATTGCCAGTAGGAAATATTTATATGTACATATAGTGAGTAAAACAGTATTATCGAGTTTACTGAGACCTACGAATACTTTATTTTTTGTAATTTAAATGCCCACTAGCATTGCCAGTAGGAAATATTTATATGTACATATAGTGAGTAAAACAAAA
>NW_013795916.1:0-575 GCF_000517525.1 Limulus polyphemus | reverse complement strand
GTGTCTCGGGTGGGGGGGGGGTGCCGAGAAATTGACATTTATAAGGACCAGGCTATTTTTTAAGCGTCCAATTTGATGTCGCCAGTGTTCTGGGGCAAATTTCTCTGAGCACATACTTTAAACTAACATTGAATAATTTCTGGATATAGATGACAGACAGAGTTTTCCAAGCATATGTGATATGTTGAGTTTGGATTAAGTGTTTCTAGCAAACCATGGAAATATATTATGGTGGGGGGGTGTTAAAAGTGGCATGTCGCCAGCAGAAATATCTAATTTTATAGCAATAACACAAACACCAAAATTGTAAATATGACTCAAGCCTTTACCGTGATTAATTAGGCAGATTTTGTTGAATAAGACCGATGTCTGTAGGTTTACTTTCTTCTTGGAAATCTTCTCAATAAGTCGATAAGCCGTTTTAACTTTGTTAGAACAACGGGCAAAAGTTGTAGATAGTGATGAGTTGGCCGACGCGTTTCGAATGCGATCTATATCCATTATCAAGGCTGAGTGTTGTGTAAATTGCGTCGGCCAGTTCAACACTATTTACAACTTTTGTCCGTTGTTCTAAC
>NW_013795915.1:0-209 GCF_000517525.1 Limulus polyphemus | reverse complement strand
AGTTTTGTTAAGTCTTGTGTCTTCTTATTGAAGATACACAGTATCCTTAAATCTTGTGTCCTCTAATTGACAGTACACAGTATCGTTAAATCTTGTGTCTTTTTATTGAGAGTACACAGTATCGTTAAATCTTTTGTCTTTTTATTGATAATACACAGTATTGTTAAATCGTGTGTCTTCTTATTGACAGTACACAGTTTTGTTAAGTC
>NW_013795914.1:0-952 GCF_000517525.1 Limulus polyphemus | reverse complement strand
AATGTGAATCACTACAAGTTGAGGTAAGTAAACAATGTGAATCAGTACAAATAGAGGTAAGTAAACAATGTGAATCAGTATAAATAGAAGTAAGTTAACAATGTGAATCACTACAAATAGAAGTAAGTTAATAATGTGAATCACTACAACTAGAAGTAAGTTAATAATGTGAATCACTACAAGTTGAGGTAAGTAAACAATGTGAATCACTACAAGTTGAGGTAAGTAAACAATGTGAATCAGTATAAATAGAAGTAAGTTAACAATGTGAATCAGTACAAATAGAGGTAAGTAAACAATGTGAATCACTACAAGTTGAGGTAAGTAAACAATGTGAATCAGTACAAATATGATTCACATTGTTTACTTACCTCGTAAAATAGAGGTAAGTAAACAATGTGAATCACTACAAGTTGAGGTAAGTAAACGATGTGAATCACTACAACTAGAAGTAAGTTAACAATGTGAATCACTAAAAGTTGAGGTAAGTAAACAATGTGAATCACTACAACTAGAAGTAACTTAACAATGTGAATCACTACACATTTGAGGATATTATTTCATGTTTTGTTCTCCAGGTTTTCATGTGATTTCCCAGAACACATTATGATGATAGAACTCCCATTTCTTAAAGAATAATAACAGAGAAACAAAAAATTCCATGGCCGAAGCAGATTACCTTTGTGTTGTATTTCAAGCCAGTATCTTCTTTCAATTCTCACAAACCCAGTCGCTACAGAGGAGGAAAAGACGTAGTTGAAATTTTAAACGTACAACACATAAGGTTGCTAGGGTGATGTATTAAAGTTTCGTCAACACGGCTACATTCTAAGTACATCATTCGTTTGTATGTTTTAACTTTCTTGTACTTACTGCAGGAATTGAGCCCCAAATTTTTACCGTTATAGCCCTCAGCGTTACTGCTGGGCCGCCGGGGGCTGAGAACATCGTT
>NW_013795913.1:0-578 GCF_000517525.1 Limulus polyphemus | reverse complement strand
AAATTTCCAAATAACGTTCAAACGGAAATACTTCAGCGCCTCTCGCTAACGGTACAATGATCAAATAAACTTATTTTTACAATTTCATCGCTAATCGAACGACTAATTGAATATACGCGATTACTAGCACTGATCCAAATACTCTACTAATACTAAATACTTCAGTAAACTAAACTGATTGACTCAATACTCATTCACTGTCCCAGTAGCGAGTTGATTTACGTATTAATAACTAATTCTTATTCTAGATATCTTAGAAAAGCCTCTTAGTCAGTACATCATCGTTATAATCCGCAGCTCCCTCTAACAAACAAATAAATTATAACATTAAAAATTTAGCTTATAACAGTAGCCTCCCAGTGGTACGTCTACGGACTTACAACGCTAGAAACCGGGTTTCGATACCCGTGTCGGACAAAGCACAGATAGCCATTTGTGTAGCTTTGTGCTTAACTACAAACAAACAATTATAACAGTATTATAATCTCTGGTTATTAGTAGCCGTTTCCATAGGATGAAAGTAATAATTTATCTAATATTCTAGTCATTTAAAACAAATGGAGCATATCATTGAAACA
>NW_013795912.1:0-580 GCF_000517525.1 Limulus polyphemus | reverse complement strand
CGGAGAAAGGATGTCGTTCATTTTGTCGATGTATTCTGAGTTCATGATTACAGTGATGTTGCCTTTATCAGCTTTTAGAATTTTAATGTTAGTGTCTTTTTTCAGATTATAAATGGATTTGATTTCGTTACTCGTGAAGTTGCTTTTCAGTTTATGGGATTAGTTGACTATATTAATAGTCTTGTTCGAGGATTTTTTAAAAAAGCTGTATTAAACTTATATTAAAGTTTTTCTTCATTATCCATTCAAGCCGTCTCCAAGCATTATTAGTCTCAAAGTGAGTTTCTCGTCATCGAAATGGAATTCTTATTTTTAAGTTCTAGTATCAACCACTCATCAGTACTTTCTTATTTTTAAGTTCTAGTATCAACCACTCATCAGTACTTTCATATTTTTAAGTTCTAGTATCAACCACTCATCAATACTTCTTATTTTCCAGCTCTAGTATCAACCAGTCATCAGTACTTTTTATTTTACAGTTCTAGTATCACCCACTCACCAGTACTTTCTTATTTTTAAGTTCTAGTATCAACCACTCATCAGTACTTCTTATTTTTAAGTTTAGTATCAACCACTCATC
>NW_013795911.1:0-956 GCF_000517525.1 Limulus polyphemus | reverse complement strand
TACAACAACTCCACGAACTCTTAGGTGTAAATCTAATTACAGAATTTATAACCACCATACTCATCTTTAGCGTTATTTGGTACAACAACTCCACGTACACCTAGGTGTAACTATAGTTACCGCATTTATAACCATCATACTCATCTTTAGCATTACTTGGTACAACTACTCCATGAACACCTAGGTGTAACTCTAGTTTCCGAATTTAAAACCACCATACTCATCTTTAGTCTTACTTGGTACAACTACTCCATAAATAGTTACAAAATTTATAGCCACCATACTCATCTTTAGCCTTACTTGGTACAACAACAATAAATACCTAGGTGTAACTATAGTTACCGAATTTATAACCACCATACTCATCTTTAGCCTTACTTGGTACAACTACTCCATAAATACCTACGTGTAACTATAGTTACCGAATTTATAACCATCATACTCATCTTTAGCCTTACTTGGTACAACTACTCCATGAACACCTTGGTGTAACTCTAGTTTCCGAATTTATAACCACCATACTCATCTTTAGCCTTACTTGGTACAACTACTCCATGAACATCTAAGTGTAACTCTTGTTACAGAATTTATAACCACCATACTCATCTTTAGCCTTACTGGGTACAACTACTCCATGAACATTTAGATGTTACTCTAGTTACTGAATTTATAACCACCATATTCATCTATAGCCTTACTAGGTACAACAACCCCATGAACACTTAGGTGTAACTCTAGTTACCGAATTTATAACCACCATACACATCTTTAGCCTTACTTGGTACAACTACTCCACGAACACCTAGGTGTAACTCCAGTTACCGAATTTATAACCACCATACTCCTCTTTAGCGTTATTTGGTACAACAACTCCAGGAACACATAAATGTAACTCTAGTTATAAAATATATAGCCACCATACTCATCTTTAGCCTTACTTGGTACAACTACTCCAT
>NW_013795910.1:0-633 GCF_000517525.1 Limulus polyphemus | reverse complement strand
CTGGGTGGACTCTAGATAAGTTATTAATAATATCAATTGTAAGTCACAACACTTACATTCCAACTTACAAACAGTGTTACTTCTAAGTCACAACACTTACATTCCAACTTACTAACAGTGTTACTTCTAAGTCACAACACTTATCTTCCAACCTACTAACAGCGTTACTTCTAAGTCACAACACTTACCTTCCAACTTACTAACAGTGTTACTTCTAAGTCACAACACTTACATTCCAACTTACTTACAGTGTTACTTCTAAGTCACAACACTTACTTTCCGACCTACTAACAGTGTTACTTCTAAGTCACAACACTGACCTTCCAACTCACTAACACTGTAAGTTCTAAGTCACAACACTTACCTTCCAACTTACTAACAATGTTAGTTCTAAGTAACAACACTTACTAACAGTGTTACTTCTAAGTCACAACACTTACTAACAGTGTTACTTCTAAGTCACAACACTTACTAACAGTGTTACTTCTAAGTCACAACACTTACTAACAATGTTACTTCTAAGTCAACCCACTTATTTTCCAACTTACTAACAATGTTAGTTCTAAGTAACAACACTTACTAACAATGTTACTTCTAAGTCACAACACTTACTAACAGTGTTACTTCTAAGTC
>NW_013795909.1:0-578 GCF_000517525.1 Limulus polyphemus | reverse complement strand
CAATTAGAAAGGCGTTCTTCTTCTCCACGACAATGCACATCCACATGTGGCACGTTTGACGCAACACAAGATTATGGAGTTGGGTTGGAAAGTTCTCCCCCACCCACCATATTCTCCAGATATGGCGCCATCAGATTACTATATTTTTCGTTCGCTGCAAGACCATCTTAATGGGAAAACGTATGCAAATGTGGAAGGTGTTAAAGAGGACATTGACATGTTTTTTGTTTTTTTTTGCTTCAAAGCCAAGTGATTTCTTTAATCAGGGCATTAACAACCTGACTGTAAGATGGAAAAGCATCATCGATAAGAATGGAGACTATTTCATTCAATAAATGTTTTGTTTTGTATATAAGTTGTTCGGGTTTTTTCTTCAAAAAAAAGCGACATCAATTTCTTGACAACCTAATACATGAGACAGGCTTAATTATCGTAAGATAGTTAGCATCAAGTTAACCTTTCGGGTTAGGTAGTAGTGTGCTGGAGGAAAGCATCAGTTACAGGGGTAACAGCTTTTAACACTGCAATAAACAGATATAATCATTATGTGATAGTTGGCATCAAGTTAACCTTTCGGA
>NW_013795908.1:0-578 GCF_000517525.1 Limulus polyphemus | reverse complement strand
CTGTTCATGTGATAGTCAGTTCTTATTATTATCATGCCGTAATAAATAAAGTTAGCTGTTCATATGACAGTCAGTTCTTATTATTATCATGCCGTAATAAATAACGTTAGCTGTTCATATGACAGTCACTTCTTATTATTATCATGCCCTAATAAACAATGTTAGCTTTCCATAGAACGGTCAGCTCTTCTCAATAATTTTTTTTTTCTGAAACAAATTCTCTTCAGCATAAACACCATAATGAAAAGTAAAAATTATATTTCCCCCAAATATTATCAGGACAGCTTAATTCCAAACTAATACTGACAAAAGCTTGAAAATGAATAAAATGTGCATCTCTTGTTATGTACTAATGATTCAAATAACCTAAAATGTTACCAATAATTTAATGATTTGTTTGTTTTGAATTTTGTGCAAAGTTACTCCAGGGCTATCTGCGCTATCCGTCCCTAATTTAGCAGTGAAAGACTAGAGGGAAGGCAGCTAGTCATCATCACTCACCGCCAATTCTTGGGCTACTCTTTTATTAACGAATAGTGGGAAAGTTTTGGTTGCTGGCAAAATGTTTAACAAAATGG
>NW_013795907.1:0-1154 GCF_000517525.1 Limulus polyphemus | reverse complement strand
GGAGAACTGCGGTAATAAAAAGGGTTTGTGGAGGAGAACTGCGGTAATAAAAAGGGTTTGTGGAGGAGAACTGCGGTAATAAAAAGGGTCTGGGGAGGAGAACTGCGGTAATAAAAAGAGTTTGGGGAGGAGAACTGCGGTAATAAAAAGGGTTTGGGGAGGAGAACTGCGGTAATAAAAAGGGTCTGAGGGGTGGAACTGCGGTAATAAAAAGGGTTTGGGGAGGAGAACTGCTTAGAAACGGTAATAAAAAGGGTTTGGGGAGGAGAACTGCGGTAATAAAAAGTGTCGCGGTTTTTTCTGTGGTAGAGTTCTGACACTTGGAGCTGGCGACCCGGGTTCGAATCTTATACGATATCACAATATATTTCCCGCATTTTAAATTTTGGGTGCGTTATAAGAGTGCTGGTCAATCCCTTAGTATAGAAGGAGTGTAGTGCTGTTGACTGGCTGCCTTCCCTCTGGTTAGTAATTCAAAATTAGGGACAGCGGTAGGTAGTCTTGGTAGTTTTTCAAAGTTTTCTTTAGCAACTGACGTCACAATGCAACGAGGCTGGAACCTTATATTTGTAACAAATGCTGTTGAATTATCGTACACACACACACCTTCTCGTGTTTGTCCACTGTTCACGTAACGATAGAGCACACCTCGTTTAGCGGAAAGTCTGAAGGTTTATAACGCTAAACACTGGGTTTCGATACTCGTGGTGGACACAACACAGATAGCCCATTTTGTAGCTTTGTGTTTATTAACAAACAAACTAATTGAGACAGCGAATCACGAACTTCGTTTTACGTTAGATGTCAGATCACGTGCTTACTTAAGATATAAAGTGACTTGGCATGTTATGTACTCGACTTTTTGGTTATGATTATGTATATTTCAGCGATGAATAGCACAAAATACGATATAATGATCTATATATTATTTGTCCACTTTGTGGAATTAAACCCCGCTTTTTAATGTTTTAAGTCCGTCAACTTGCCGATAACCCACTAAATGACCAATGAAAAAATAGAAATAAACAGACCGCTTTAGCTCTTATTTACTCTGGTATAGCGTATTTCTTCCAACAAATAAGGAGACCACAACTAAATACGAACTGGTGTATTAAAGTGTTTTACACTCACAAAAAAGAAACCTATCATTCTGT
>NW_013795906.1:0-578 GCF_000517525.1 Limulus polyphemus | reverse complement strand
CACTAAAATATGGTGGAAAACATATGATATGCTTGCATATCACAATATAAATTATTGACAATTTGATCGAGTAATGCGAACTTCCTTCATTGGCCAAGAACCTTTTCCAGAAGAACCTAAGGACATCATCTGTTTACGAAAATCCACAAAATAAATAGTCCTGCACTCCACATTGTGATAGCACGTAGTTGAACTACCGTACATATATCCTGTTACATCGAAGAAAAATTTTCATCCCTTGTTGCCACTTTTTTTCTTCTTATGCCAAGTATGCTAACAATGCACTTACATTATTTAGCAGCTTACATCTTGGAGATACTAAATATTTTATTTTCACAAAGGATATCAAATCTTTATGCACATCCATTCCCTATAACGAGGGATTTAAAGCTTTGCAAGACTATTTGAGCCAGCATCAAGTTTTAGAACCATAGACAAGACATACTCAATTGTTTAGTTGAATTATTGTAATTTGTAAATAATTTTGAGATCAATGGCAATCACTACAAACCATGTGACTAAAATTGGCCCAGCGTTCACTAACTTATATCGTAGGTATAACGTCCATATCTGAAGGT
>NW_013795905.1:0-855 GCF_000517525.1 Limulus polyphemus | reverse complement strand
ATATATCTTACTTGGGTAAAATGCTGCTGTACCTCATACAAAAACCGGTCCAAAAGTTGGATCTATAGAAAGTAGATTAAAGCTTCATTGAACAGTGGTTAGCGTCTATATAAATCTTACTTGGGTAAAATGCTCCTATACCACGTACAAAAACCGGTCCAAAACCAGTTAGATCTAGCTAATACACTGGGGAGTTTCTGGGCAAACTTCTTTGAACAAAATGGAGACCGTCCTAATGTTTTATGATCTTTTAACATTTCTGTATGGCTAATAACTCAACCCTGTATCAGTTTTATTAGAATGTGTTGAAAGTTGCGTATGGCACCAAGACGTTTCGCCGTATTGGGTAAAAATAGCAGCTTTTGTAATACTACGTTTTCATTTACTCCCCTGGTGGCTCAGTGGTAAGATTAAGGGCTTACTACATTAGAAATCGAGGTTCGATCCCATTAGGCAGTAGTATATATTTCGTTACACAATGTTATCATTAGAAACAAAATGGTAATGCTTAAAAGACATAAAACCAATAGAGTTGAAGTAGCTAATACATTTTAGTGGTTTAATAGTCATCAAGGAACATCAGTAGATATGTTTATAAGACTTTCATTATCTTTGTTAAAAGATATCACAACGTGATATGTTTATACAACTTTCATTATCTTTGTTGAAATATGTCACAACGTGATATGTTTATAAGACTTTCATTATCTTTGTTAAAATATATCACAACGTGATATGTTTATAAGACTTTCATTATCTTTGTTAAAATATATCACAACGTGATATGTTTATATGACTTTCATTATCTTTGTTGAAATATGTCACAACGTGATATGTTTATACGACTTTCATTAT
>NW_013795904.1:0-575 GCF_000517525.1 Limulus polyphemus | reverse complement strand
GCGTCACTTGACCTGGACACAACTTTTGACCGCACTAGTAATTAAATTTACGGTTTGTATGTGAAAAGTTGTTGAAGTATTGTGAACTACCAGAGGGCGATCACTAAAAATTTAGGCTAGTGACTGACTATATGTATGTTCTTTGTAAGTAAGTACACGAAATAAATATTTGTGGACAACAAATTATATACATTGACAGAAACTGAAGGTAGCATGCCATCCTATCAGTTCCGAAATAGGTCCATAGGTGGCGGAAATACTTAGACTCTGGAGGGGGAGCCTTTCACATTGTTACTGATTCGTCAAAAAGAAATGCGAACTTAAAATCAAGTCATTAGGATAGCAGAAAAGTACAAATCGCCTTACATCGTTAGGCCCTGCACGTTTTTTTTTACCAACTGTATTATATTTTGAATGTCGTAATTTTTACCTTTTGATTTGTTTGTTTGTTTTTAATTATGCACAAAGCTACACAAGGGCTATCTGTGCTCTGCCCACCTCGGGTATCGAAACCCGGTTTCTAGCTTTGCAAGTCCGCAGACATACCGCTGTGCCACTGGGGGTGCTTACCTTTT
>NW_013795903.1:0-579 GCF_000517525.1 Limulus polyphemus | reverse complement strand
CTTAAAATTTAAACAATTTTATCCCTACTTTGGCTCAGACTAACACAATTACAATGATTTGCCAAAGAACACACTGTTATTATTTTGAATTACATCAGCTGTTTGTTGTATTAAGACTGGACTTGTGTTCAGCAGGGCATCTATCTCTTGATAAAGCCATAAGGTGGAATATTGATGAAATAAAGAATTTTCACTTTATTAAAGACACACTGAAATACCAATCAACTTATGGGGAATGTTTAAACTTAATTAACACAATGTAAGTTTAATAGCAATCATATATTTTAAAGTAATAACTTGAATATAAACTTTATCTCAACATTTTAAAATTATAACAAAGCTTCTTCATAAACAACATTTGCAGTTTGCTTTCAATCTACCAACAAATAAAGATTTTGAAGCTGTCCCACCCTTGAACACCCTACATCTGAATGACCGTGAGAAAAGCACGGTTGCTTGAGAAAAAATCCAGCAACTTTCATACTTTGACCTTGAATCCCATTAGAATATTCAACATCATCTACAGCATCAACCTGCCTTGCTTCAATAGGTTGGGAGTAATTAATATATATATATATA
>NW_013795902.1:0-578 GCF_000517525.1 Limulus polyphemus | reverse complement strand
AAGAATACCACCAATAAGTCAGCTTCGGGAAACCAGTAGTAGTTGGTGCTGAGGGATGCCCACCAACCCCCATCAAGAAAGTCCCAACAGCTAAGTGTAAAATGGCAAGCACACATAGTGTCTACGTGACAGGAAAGCTGGATGGCCAAAGGTGCAACTTTGTCATAGATTTTGCATTTCAGCAAACCCTTGTGAGTATCAAGATGCTGGATCACAAAGGAGTACCAGAAGCCATAGAGAAGCTTTGTGGTGTGACAGAACATTCTACAAGATTGTGGTGACCAGTGTGGGTAACTATCGAGCTCGTGGGCATGAAAAACAGACAGAAAGTATACTTGGCTGACATTGAAGACCAGTGCATATTAGGATTGAACTATCTACTACCGAGGAAGTGTGTAGTTAACTTCGATAAAATGACGTTTGGGGACAACAAAGGCCAAGTTCCGGTAACTGTTAAAAAAGAGGTTGAACTAATTAGCTGTCATCAAGCTGAAGTCAAAGTGACTGAAGAAGTTGATGATGGTGAAGTGAAACCAAATATGGATATCAAAGCAGAACAGGAGAAAGACCAAGATTTG
>NW_013795901.1:0-999 GCF_000517525.1 Limulus polyphemus | reverse complement strand
GGAACTGTTGTGAAACTTAGAAAAGGTATCTAGGCACCCCGGGGTGTTGGTTTAGAGTAGGGTTGTTTTGTTCAATTAAGATAGATTCCTTGATTTTTCGTTTGTTTATGTTGGGTTCTTTGTGTTTTTAATAGATACACTATGGTTTTTTGAGCTGCAATGGTGAAAAACATGGGACGGTTTTTTTATTGTGTTCTGTCAATCTGGTTTCCAATTTTCTTCCTGTTTCTCCTATGTAGAATTCTGGGCAGTTATTACATGTTATTTTGTAAATGACGTTGGTATTGTGTGATTCTAAATAATTTTTGTTTAGTAACGATTTTAATTTAGGGCCGGGTTTTTGTGAAAATTTGACGTTGACAGGAATATTGTGTTTACTGGCTAGTTTAGTCCAAGTGTGGATAATTCTTGAGCTGGTTTTCAGGAACAAAAGGTAAACTCCAGTGTAATGTTGCATTTTGTCGATGTATTCTGAATTGTTCATGATGACAGTAGTGTTGCCATTATCAGCTTTTAGAATTTTAATGTTAGTGTCCTGTTTAACGACAAAATGAACGACATCCTTTCCGATAAAAAGAAATTCAAAGCCATCCCAAACAACCCTACAAACATACACGAAAAACAATTAAACAAAACTTTATTACAAATGAAAAAAGATAACTTAATTACTGACGATCTTTATTTTTATCTACGTAAAATTGATTCACGCACACCACAACTCTGCGGCATTCCTAAACCACACAAACAGGACTGCCCCCTACGACCTATACTGTCCACTTATGATTCATTCAACTACAATCTCGCCAAATACATAGCCTGGGCTCTCACACCATATGTAACATCTGCAGGTTCATTTTTTAAAGATGCCTTCAATTTTAAATATACACTAGAACAACTAAATTTGAAAGCCTTAATGGCCAGTTTTGATGTCGTTTCACTCTTCACCGAAGTCCCTGCCAATGAAGCTTGCAATATTGCACTCAACCTCTACATTAATTA
>NW_013795900.1:0-578 GCF_000517525.1 Limulus polyphemus | reverse complement strand
ACCTTTGCCACTGTCAGATAAAACTTCAATAGCACCATCTTCTGAAACAAACTGTTTTGTACGTAGTTATGTCATTCTCTTTCTAATAGATTAACCAGACTCTAATATTTATTAGAGGTTATTCTATAAAGCTAACATTTAATATTGTTCATGGCTGATTTCAATCATCTACACGCTTTCATAGTAACATATCTTTAAGTTATGCGTTTTCTTACTTTTCACGCCCTGGTTTTAGAATCTGAGTTTTTGCCAATTTTAAAAACTGTAGTATAACTTAATCATACCAGTGTGTCTAAAAGCTAACGAAAATGAGCATAAAACAGTCTGTGTCATTTTCTTAGATAAAAATCAAAAAATATCATAAGTATATTGTAAAATTTAATGAATTATTTCAGGTAAAATATCCAGTGGTTCTGAATTAATTTTATTTAAGCAATAAAAGTCAGAGCTCCTTTTGTCCCTTATGGTTTTTGCCATTTCTTCTAGTTCTCTGTATTATTTGCTGACTCACTTGTAAAAACAGCCTCTATATGTTAATGTAAAAGGCAGTCCAACAACAACGGGCGTAATATAGCAAT
>NW_013795899.1:0-578 GCF_000517525.1 Limulus polyphemus | reverse complement strand
CTCAGTACATACATGAAGATAGTAGCAGATTAACAACTAAAGTGTAGGGCATAAGGTACTTGGTAATTAGTGTCTAGTTACCCACCACGTACAGTCCACATTAGTACTTACATGAAGATAATAGCAGATTAACAAATACGTAGAGGACACAAGCTACTTGGTAATTAGTGTCTAGATACCCACCATATATAGTCCACATCAGTACTTAGATGAAGATAATAGCAGATTAACATCTAAGTATAGGACACAACTACTTGGTAATTAGTGTCTAGTTACCCACCATATATAGTCCACATCAGTACTTACATGAAGATAATATCAGATTAACATCTAAGTATAGGACACAAGCTACTTTGTAATTAGTGTCTAGTTACCCACCATATCTAGTCCACATCAGTACTTACATGAAGATAGTAGCAGATTAACAACTAAAGTGTAGGACACAAGCTACTTGGTAATTAGTGTCTAGTTACTCACCATATATAGTCCTACTCAGTACTTACAGGAAGATAATAGCACATTAACAACTAAAGTGTATGACTTAAATTCCTTGATTATTAGTGTCTAGTTACCCACCA
>NW_013795898.1:0-577 GCF_000517525.1 Limulus polyphemus | reverse complement strand
AGAAGAACGAGAAGAGAAATTGCAGCAGTTGTGGAGGAAAAAGAAAAGAAACAAGAAGAACGAGAAAATAAGCAAGAAGAGAGATTACAGCAGTTGTTGGAGGAAAAGAAAAGAAACAAGAAGAGAGACAACAGCAGTTGCAAGAAAACCTGCAACAATGGCAGCTCGAATAGCAAAATAAACAAGAGAAATAACAGCAGTTGTTGGAGGAAAAAGAAAAGAAACAAGAAGAGAGATTACAGCAGTGGCAACTAGAACAAGAAAGGAAAGAGGAAGAAAGTATCCAAAAGTTGCAGGAAAGTCAGCAGCAACTACAGGAGAATCAACAACAGTGGCAAGAAGTACAAATGGAAAACATTAGTAAATTTAAAAGCGAATTAGATACGTTAAAGGACGATTTATTGTCTTTTACACAAGGAGGATTCATTAACCATCGACTTAACCAGCCCCAGACAATGACAAGCCCTATCCAGACCCTGCAGCTAAACCCTAATGCAGACATATTCAGTCCCGTTAGAAGTCACATCCCAGATATGAATGTCAGTAATAGGAGTGATCCAGTGCGAAGGAAGCTACA
>NW_013795897.1:0-670 GCF_000517525.1 Limulus polyphemus | reverse complement strand
TATCATAAGAAAGTTATGACATTTAATTACAGTATCGTACTATCAATAACAAATTGTTATATCTTGTGGCAGGACATAGTGTCAATAAGAAGATACAGGATTTAACAATACTGAGTCCTGTCAATATGAAGATACAGGATTTATCAATGCTGTGTACTGTCAATAAGAAGACACAAGATTTAACGATACTTTGTACTGTCAATAAGAAGATAAAGGATTTATCAATACTGTGTACTGTCAAAAAAAAGACACAAGATTTAACAATACTGTGTCCTGTCAATAAGAAGACACAAGAATTAACGATACTGTGTACTTTCAGAAAGAAAACACAAGATTTAAGAATAATGTGTCCTGTCAATAAAAAGACACAAGATTTAACAATACTGTGTACTGTCAATAAGAAGACACAAGATTTAACGATACTGTGTACTGTCAATAAGAAGACACAAGATTTAGCAATACTGTGTACTATCTATAAAAAGACACAAGATTTAACGATACTTTGTACTGTCAATAAGAAGACATAAAATTTTACGATACTGTGTACTGTCAATAAGAAGACACAAGATTTAACGATACTTTGTATCTTCAATAAGAAGACACAAGATTTAAGAATAATGTGTCCTGTCAATAAAAAGACACAAGATTTAACAATACTGTGTACTGTCAA
>NW_013795896.1:0-578 GCF_000517525.1 Limulus polyphemus | reverse complement strand
CGTTACAGTGTTGTTTAGCGCGAGTATTGAGATTAAGTGAATCGCAGAGTTATATTCGGAAAGAATAAACCAGTTTTATTAAGTAAGAACTTGTGTGTCGCTTAAGTTTCGTCGGAACGAAGTTACGGAAAAATCAATTAACAAACGGAGACGTAACAAATTGGTGTCAGAGAGTGGGATAGAAAAAAAAAGGAGAAGAAAAATGGAAACGAGAGGCGGAAAATCAAACTACAGCTTAGCAGACTTGATGGCAGCAATACAAAAACAAGAAATGAAACAAGAAGAGAGACAACAGCAGTTGCAAGGAAACATGCAACAGTGGCAGCTTGAACAACAAGATAAACAAGAGAAATTACAGCAGTTGTTAGAGGATAAAGAAAAGAAACAAGAAGAACGAGAAATTAAACAAGAAAAGAAATTACAGCAGTTGTTAGAGGAAAAAGAAAAGAAACAAGAAGAACGAGAAAAGAAACAAGAAGAACGAGAAGAGAAATTACAACAGTTGTTAGAGGAAAAAGAAAAGAAACAAGAAGAGAGACAACAGCACTTACAAGAAAACCTACAACAATGGCAAATCG
>NW_013795895.1:0-578 GCF_000517525.1 Limulus polyphemus | reverse complement strand
GAGTAGTACAGATGGTAGTAAACATTTTACTAATAAATACGAGTAGTACAGATGGTAATAAACATTTTATTAATAAATACGAGCACTACAGATGGTAGTAAACATTTAACTAATAAATACGAGTAGTTTAGATGGTAGTAAACATTTTATTAATAAATACGAGTAGTATAGATGGTAGTAAACATTTTATTAATAAATACGAGTAGTATAGATGGTAGTAAATATTTTATTAATAAATACGAGTAGTATAGATAGCAATAAATATTTTATTAATAAATACGAGTAGTATAGATAGTAATAAATATTTTATTAATAAATACGAGTAGTATAGATGGTAATAAACCTTTTATTAATAAATACGAGTAGTATAGATGGTAATAAATATTTTATTAATAAATACATATAGATGGTAATAAATATTTTATTAATAAATACGAGTAGTATAGATGGTAGTAAATATTTTACTAATAAATACGAGTTGTACAGATGGTAGTAAACATTTTATGAATAAATACGAGTAGTACAGATGGTAGTAAACATTTTATTAATAAATACGAGTGGTATAGATGGTAGTAAAC
>NW_013795894.1:0-577 GCF_000517525.1 Limulus polyphemus | reverse complement strand
CAGTTTTATTTTATTTTGATAATTATAAAACAATTTTTTTATCGTGATATTATAAAACAGTTTTTTAGTTTGATATTATAAAACAGTTTTATTTTAGTGTGATATTATAAAACGTTTTTTAGTTTGATATTATAAAACGTTTTTTAGTTTGATATTATAAAACGGTTTTTAGTTTGATATTATAAAACGTTTTTTAGTTTGATATTATAAAACGGTTTTTAGTTTGATATTATAAAACAGTTTTATTTTAGTGTGATATTCTAAAACAGTTTTATTTTAGTGTTATATTATAAAACGTTTTTTTAGTTTGATATCATAAAACGGTTTTTAGTTTGATATTATAAAACAGTTTTATTTTAGTGTGATATTATAAAACAGTTTTATTTTATTTTGATATTATAAAACAATTTTTTAGCGTGATATTATAAAACAGTTTTATTTTAGTTTGATATTATTAAACAGTTTTATTTTAGTTTGATATTATAAAACAGTTTTTTAGTTTATTTATTATACAACAGTTTATTAGTTTGATATTATAAAACAGTTTTATTTTAGTGTGATATTATAAAACAGTTTT
>NW_013795893.1:0-576 GCF_000517525.1 Limulus polyphemus | reverse complement strand
ATTTTAACTCTCCTGTACCAGGCGGGTGGGTCAAGATGAGAGATTTGGCAACTCCTTGAGGAAGCTTAAAATCACATTTATGACACACGTCATATTTCTTGAAGCACAATATTTTATCACTACGTGAGTCATATAGTTGTCCTATAATAACTTTTATTGGATCGACCAACAGTTTATATTACGTAGCAAAAATGACCCTATAAAATGTTGGAGTTTTCTTCCCAACAGAATAAGAAGAACTTAAGTCATACAAGGTGTCTACCTTAATTATGAAGTGATAGACTAGAGGAAAGGCAGCTAGTCAACATCACTGACCGCCAGTTCTTGGGCTACTCTTGTCAAATTGATAGTGGGATTTGACAATCACTCTTATAGCGCATCTACAGTCCCATGAACATCAGCTCCATCGTACAGGGCACGCTAACCTCTCCTTGTTGTTAAGCTCAAAGCTACACAATGGACTATCTGTGCTGTGCTTGCCACGGATATATCGAAACCCGGTTTTAAGCGTTATGAGCCTTCAGACATACGGCTGAGCCACGGTTGGTCCCTTTTTTTTTTTTTTTTTTTACTACG
>NW_013795892.1:0-577 GCF_000517525.1 Limulus polyphemus | reverse complement strand
AATAATATTGGATTTACGAATCAGGTGCACAAATGATTGTAACTATTTATACGACTTTTATGTTTAAGTATGGAAACTCAGTGGTCGAATTCCAAATTCCATTGGCACGCCGGTTAAATATTTTTATGCTTTCCTGTTGCCAAGGTGAGAATTAGTTACTCTGGCTTATTTGACAAACTGATTTATTCACTGTAAATGTATTAAGAGATAATCAAAAATTATTTCTGGGTTTTTAATCTGTTATCCCATTTATCGAAGCAACTGGGTTTTTATTACTTATGTATTTGTTTTTCCTGTTTGATATACGTCTTAGCCTTTTGAATAACTGGTAACTATGTTTTTATAAAAAAATACTTAAGTTATTGACCTCAGTCATGCAAAAACTATAAGGATTACCACAAGAACGAGGGAGTGGATTCCAAAGAAATTCAGTAACAAATTACGTAAGTATTAGGTCGTCAAGAAATTAATGTCGCGTTCTGGAACACTTTCATTACCCCCCCCCCCCCCACCACACACAAATAAAAACAAAAACAAACAAAACAAACGTACATCACGTATAATAGTTAAACGAACC
>NW_013795891.1:0-577 GCF_000517525.1 Limulus polyphemus | reverse complement strand
TTCCATTTTTCTATCAGAAATAGCAACATAAATGCCGAAATTTTTAGGGAGAATCACAATGGACATTAAATTATATTAAAGCTATTGTGATAAAACATAGCTAACTGACTTCGGGTTCAATCAGTTTACTTGAATATTAAAAGATATTTTTGTAGACAAAAGCGCCCTCTCCTGATTAAACGTAAACGTCCGTCATTTTGTCTTTGTTTATCTCCTTAACTTGAAATTGGTGTCAAAAATTAATGTTTTGTATATGTATGTCAGTGGAGTGCTACTTGAACACTAATTCTAATATTGATTTGCGGTCACTGATCTTGCCAGACCTTTTGTTAGTAGCCCCGATGAGTTAATGATGAGATAATAGACTTTCAACGCTAAAACTTGGGGCTTGATTTCCCGCAATGGACAGAGCACAAATAGCCCATTGAGTAGCTTTTCGTTAATATATACAAACAAACAAACAAACCTTTTTAAGCATGATATTATTTTTCCTACAGTTGAGATATATTTTTATTTTACTACAAAAATATGTTGCCACTATTATTCACGATCGTGTTTACTCTAACATACTAAGTGC
>NW_013795890.1:0-578 GCF_000517525.1 Limulus polyphemus | reverse complement strand
GAACAATAACCACATACAATAAACCAATTAACAATAACTTAATTAAATGTACAGAATTACAATTACAAAATTACAATTCAACAAAGTCTCTTAATTTTACGGGACGTATCTTCTTCTGTACTGGGCTCCGTCTTGTTGGCTTCTGCTTCATGTGGGGTTCATCTGTTTCATCAGGAAATGTCCTATCATCGGTAACAGTCACATTAGTGGTTGTAACTTCATCAAGAGCTTCACCCTTTCCCTTCTCAAAACTGAGTAGAGTTTTTTCTTCGACGGTGGCTTCTTCAGGTGTCACGTCTTCATCAGCGTCATTTGTTCTGTGGTCCACTTCGTCCCAACTGAAATGTCCTGGACCGTGATAACGCCAAAGCCTGTTGGCATGCACCACTTTTGGTTTACCTCGGAGACCACATTTTATCAGGAAAGTCACGTCTGAGAGACGATCCACTATGTCATATGGGCCTTCCCATGGAGAAGACAACTTAGGAGACTTCCCTTTGGTCTTCCTGGGATTATACAACCATACCTTGTCTCCAGGTACAAAGCTGACTTCAGTAGATCTCTTATCATAAGTTAAC
>NW_013795889.1:0-578 GCF_000517525.1 Limulus polyphemus | reverse complement strand
GTTACAGTGCCAGCAAAGTCCCTCAAACTTCTCTGAAAGCTGACCTTTTCTAGCCTTGAAACCAGATGACTGTACCAACCTCGGTAGCTCTGTGCTGGACTTAACATAGGATTCAAATTCGAGAGCTCTGGCCATTGCATCTTGCATGGTAGAGGGGTGTGCTTGCTTCACTTGTATCTTAAGTTGTGGACTGTCCAAGGCATCTACGAACTGATCCCTCAGCAACAACTTGAGGAGATCGGGTGGTGCAGTTGGGTAGGCCTTATGTGCCATGCTTTCCAAGTCTTGTGCCAGCTCTTGCAGGCTCTCCCCTTTAGCACGGACTCTCGTCCTGAACCTGGCCCTGTAGACTTCTGACTGGTTTTGAGTTCCATACCTGAGTTCGAGAGCTGACACCAGTGTTCTATAGTTGTGTCTGTCCGCTGCTGTCAATTGTCCAAGTATTTCCAGTGGTTGTCCCTTCAAGCTCGTTGCCAGATATACAGCTTTCTGTTCCTCTGTCCATCCATTCATCTCTGCCAGTAACTCAAACTGTGCTCTATATGCTTCCCACGGTGCCTTCCCATCGAATTCCTGTG
>NW_013795888.1:0-578 GCF_000517525.1 Limulus polyphemus | reverse complement strand
TGTACAGAATTACAAACACAAAATTACAATTCAACAAAGTCTCTTAATTTTACGGGACGTACTTCTTCCGTACTGGTCTCCGTCTCGTTGGCTTCTGCTTCATGTGGGAATCATCTGCTTCATCAGTAAATGTCCTATCGTCGATAACAGTCACATCAGTGGTCGTAACTTCACCAAGAGCTACACCGTTTCCCTTCTCAAAACTGAGTAGAGTTTTTTCTTCAACGGTGGCTTCTTCAGGTGGCACGTCTTCAGCAGCGTCATTTGTTCTGTTCTCCACTTCGTCCCAACTGAAATGTCCTGGACCGTGATAACGCCAAAGCCTGTTGGCATGCACCACTTTTGGCTTACCTCGCCGACCACATTTTATCCGGCAAGTCACGTCTGAGAGACGATCCACTATGTTGTATGGGCCTTCCCATGGAGAAGACAACTTAGGAGACTTTCCTTTGGTCTTTCTGGGATTATACAACCATACCTTTTCTCCGGGTACAAAGCAGACTTCAGTAGATCTCTTATCATAAGTCAACTTCATCGAATCAGCAGACGTTTTCAAGTTTGAACGCACTTGATTGTGG
>NW_013795887.1:0-578 GCF_000517525.1 Limulus polyphemus | reverse complement strand
GCATTTTTTCATTCTATTTATTAACTTTTGCTGATTTTTTTCATAAAAGAGATTTAGGTGACAAATTTCTTCATGAATCCATGAAAAAGCAGTAGCCATTAAGTAGTATGCATTTTCTAGTGAGCTTTGGAATATCCCACGGCTGAGCCCCTCAACAGACCTCGGGCCCCCTCTCATCAGCCTTGCTTGTAGTTAAGGTAACAGGAGCAATGTATCTTATTTGAACCAAATTAAGCTCTTTGACCTCTTTCTGTTCTTTAGTTGATTGCAAAATAAAGATATGACATAAATTTAATTTGAGGTATTAAAAAGAAGATGCACAGAAGTCAGAAGTTTTCTAAATTGCAAAGGAAAAAAATAAAACAGGGTTTGCTCTTTTAAGCTTCAAAGAAATCTTTTTCCAAAATCAAGATACGTCTTCGACTGTATTAACACAAAACATCTAAGTTGTTAAACCAGCCAGACAATACTGGAATGGAAAGTGTATCCGTGTAATTTCACACGTGTCTTTAGAATCAGCAAACTGTCGTTCAATCTGTAAAATAATGGGAGATAATTCATTTCAAAATTATTACTTT
>NW_013795886.1:0-2042 GCF_000517525.1 Limulus polyphemus | reverse complement strand
GGTTCAATTCCCGGTGCCCGTTCAATAGTTGTATTTCTATTTAGCATTAAAGCTAACGTTATGAAAATTCTTCAAAAGTTATGGCTTAGCGGTTTAATAATAGTATTCAATATTTCTTTATTAAGATATAATGATGCATTGTATATTGTGTTCTGGGCATGCGTACACCATACCTACTCCGTTCTCATAACGATTTGTATCGTGAATGTTGTGATATGTGCAACTGTTTGTTGTAACTAAACAACTCTCTGGGTCTTTTTTTCTACCACTATTAAGCAGTTTACTAAAAAATTCCCACGTGAACCATCGGGCATGCTTTACAGAAGAATACATCTTAAAGAAAAAGTTCAATTTTATATTCAAATCTATCGAACGTGAAACTCTTTTTTTTCTCCCTTCTATTAATTATATTGAAAAGCACAGAAGAGGATAAATACACAACCATACCGAAACGTCAGACGTATGTAGTCTAATTTAGGAACGGGACTAGATCAATTATGGAGGGTAATAATAATATTTTATCCGAACTTCTAAAGCAGGTGCATGATGTATATTATTCGCAAAACAAATCAGAAATATAAAAACTGGCGAATTTCCTAATGTTTGTTTGTTTGTTTTTTAATTATGCACGAAGCTACACAAGGGCTATCTGTGCTCTGCCCACCACGGGTATCGAAACCCGGTTTCTAGCGTTGTAAGTCCGCAGACATACCGCTGTGCCACTGGGGGGCATTTCCTAATGAAAGTTCAAATACTGATATTTTCAACAGCTACAAAAGAAAACATTTTTCAAAGTAGGTTCTAAAAACTATATTATTGCAAATATAATTCAATTACTTTTCATAATTAAAAGTGCTCAAAGTCATCGTGATTCCTGTAGTATTGTGACGTGTTTAAGAATATACACCAATAACAATGTATCTCACCTGATGATGCCACATATACCTGGTTATTTAGTTATTACAGTCAGTAATAGGTCCTATTTCTTATAAATACCAACAACATATTAACTATTCTCATTAAAGTCAGTAATAGGTCCTATTTCTTATAAATACCAGTAACATATTAATTATTCTCATTATAGTCAGTAATAGGTCCTATTTCTTATAAATGTCAATAACATATTAACTATTCTCATTATAGTCAGTAATAGGTCCTATTTCTTATAAATACCAGTAACATATTAACTATTCTCATTATAGTCAGTAATAGGTCCTATTTCTTATAAATGTCAATAACATATTAACTATTCTCATTATAGTCAGTAATAGGTCCTATTTCTTATAAATACCAGTAACATATTAACTATTCTCATTACAGTCAGTAATAGGTCCTATTTCTTATAAATGTCAAATGTCATTATAGTCAGTGACATTCAAACTACTTAAATCTCATTAGCCGTTTTCGGAGAACAATCTCGCCATGTGTATGTAGGTTTAAAACATTATATTATTAACATAAAACGTCATCGTAAACTCTGTTTTAGATAATGCTAATTTTATGGCTTTACGTTATGTTTTATGACAGAATGATTCCATTGACAGCTTTTTCTCGAGTGCACCATCGATGGTGCACACTATGATTTAAATACTAATAATCCAGTGATCATGATATTTAATATTTTCTCTTTTTCTAGAAGTAATTTTGCGCTTTTTAGAAGAATTATGTATATTTCACAATTTTACGATCGTAAAAAAGGGACATCAGATAAAATAATCCCTACTGTGGATGATAATAGTTCAAGGATTGTTATGGGAAGCCTACAATGTGCTTGGAGTGTTTCAGTGACAAATATAAATGAAAATTAAAATATTATTGTCGATCTTTTTTCTCCAATTTTAATAAAAGACTTTCCAAAAAAAAACAATGTCTTATTAAATTTTTTGCTCCACTTAGTTACTATGAAAATTTTATTTCAATTTCATTTCTATCCTTATTATATTACAGTTCTCGTAACAGCTTCTTATTTATGAAAGAAGCCTCAGTTAGTTCTTTTCTTTTGCTTCATTTACTCAGAATGAAAAATTTAATGCCAATCTCTA
>NW_013795885.1:0-578 GCF_000517525.1 Limulus polyphemus | reverse complement strand
TACTCTAATCTCTTATAGTAATGGCAGACGACGAGGTACACATTTAGCATGTAATGTTGTTTGAATACAAAAAGGGATACAATGTCTCTGTAGTCACAAAGATTATCAAAGAAGTTTATGAAAATATTTTAGACGTTCGTAAGCCTCAACGATGGTTCAGCGAATTTCGTTCAGGTGACTTTAGCCTTAAAAACTGTGATGGCAGGGGCCGACATGTTGGAATTGATATTGATGCTCTGAAGACTCTTGTTGAGTCTAACCCAAGGCAACACATTCGGGAAATGGCCCTGAAATTGCATGTCTCTCATAAAACATATACGTAAACATCTAAGGAATATGGGAAAACTCCATAAAGAAAGTGTTTGGGTGCCTCACAAAATCACCGATGATCATCGTTTCCAACGTGTGAACGTTGCTTCGTCTCTTCTGGCGTGTAATGCGCGTGAACCATTTTTTGGACAGAATTGTCACCGGTGATAAAATGGATTCTCAATGCGAATATTAAACGCAAAAACAATGGCTCAGTCCTAGACAAAACCCACTTCCGACCCCAAAACCTGGAATCCATACGCAGAAAG
>NW_013795884.1:0-578 GCF_000517525.1 Limulus polyphemus | reverse complement strand
GTACAATAAAAAAAGACACAAGATTTAACGATACTGTGTACTGTCAATAAGATGACACAAGATTTAACAATACTGTGTACTCTCAATAAGAAGACACAAGATTTAACAATACTGTTTACTCTCAATAAGAAAACACGAGATTTAACAATACTGTGTACTATCAATAAGAAGAAACAAGATTTAACAATACTATGTACTATCAATAAGAAGATACAGGATTTATCAATACTGTGTACTGTCAGTAAGAAGACATAAGATTTAACGATACTGTGTACTGTCAATAAGAAGACACAAGATTTAACAATACTGTGTAATATCAATAAGAAGACACCAGATTTAACAATACTGTATACTGTCAATAAGAAGACACAAGATTTAACAATACTCTGTCTTGTCAATAAGAATATACAGGATTTATCAATACTGTGTATTGTCAATAAGAAGGCACAATATATAACGATACTGTGTACTGTCTATAAGAAGACACAAAATTTAACAATACTATGTACTGTCAATATGAAGACACAAGATTTAACAATACTGTGTCCTGTCAATAAGAAGATACAGGATTTATCAAT
>NW_013795883.1:0-967 GCF_000517525.1 Limulus polyphemus | reverse complement strand
AGTTGATACATGCTCTGCTTAGTGTCAAAGACATTTAGCACTTGGTTATTGATAATATGAAAACAGTTCAGTAAAAAAACGTTTTTGTATTTCAGAGGATAAGTGTATGTTTATAGTATAGGAATAAGTAAGAAACTATAAAAATGCTTTGCAGAGCTGAGAAACTCAAAGTAAGAGTGATCATAGTCTGTATCTCTGAAGCCAACTTGCTATGATATTATAGATATGAGAAAAGCAGAGTAAGAGTGATCACAACATTTGGTTTGAGTTTTGAAGATCATTTTTCTCCAATATTAGTAGATGTAAGTAAATCA
The DNA here is from genome assembly GCF_000517525.1 of Limulus polyphemus. Lineage (NCBI taxonomy): Eukaryota > Metazoa > Arthropoda > Merostomata > Xiphosura > Limulidae > Limulus > Limulus polyphemus. The sequence goes on along the minus strand of NW_013795883.1, from coordinate 653 downwards.
AAGTAGTAGTGATCATGGCAATTGGTTTGAGTCTCTGAAGCTCACTACTATTAAAAGTCTGAGGTGTTCCTGCAAGATCACCTGTGTTTTCAGGTATTTGGAAATCTACATTTTCCATTGGATTTGAATGTCCCATGAAGTCTTTAGATATGATCCACATTGACACTGCACTGTGTTATTTAGTATACTTGTTAATACAATATCACATTCTTGTGGCTCATCTTTATAGAATTCTTTCCTGTTATTTATAAGTTAAGCTCACATATGCTTTTCATCTTTTATTGTACACATTTGCTTATTTACCAAATTGTTCTGGTAAAAATGGTATTATCCTTAAAGGTAAAATCACTCAATACAAGAAATTACAAATGGTGTTTATAAATAATTAGCTTTGAAAGTTTAAAATATCAGACAGTGCTATGCCAAAAAAGTATATGAAGTGTTAATGTAAACTAAAAATTATGTTGCGGATAATTCAAATGTATTTTTCTCTCAATGATGTTTGTTTTTAAGTAAGTAGTTTTATCAACATATTTACACCATATGATTGTTTTGATATACAACGAATTTAATGTATTGTTGTTACCTGTTCAATTTGTATATAAATGAATATGTATATATATATATATATATATATATATATATATGTATTT
>NW_013795882.1:0-575 GCF_000517525.1 Limulus polyphemus | reverse complement strand
GTTACCGGTAACTGTTAAGAGAGAGGTTGAACTAATTAAATGTCATCAAGCTGAAGTCAAGCCGACTGAAAGAGTTGATGATGGTGAAGTTAGAACCAAATATAGATAAAGGCAGAGCAGGAGAAAGACCAGGATTTGAAGTCAATGATTGATTTTCTAAAAGCGAGTGTTGTGCGTCCCTGCTTGGGAGAAGGTGTCTAGTCTAAGCCCCGTGACAAAGCACTATTGGGCACAATGGGACCAGTTGAAGCTTGAAGATGGTATTCTTGTACGAAGATGGGAAACTACCGATGGGTAAGTGACGACTTGGCGAACAGTTATACCGGGGAAGTTACGGGAAGTTGTGCTGCGTCAATCCCATGACATTTAACAGGAGGACATTTCGGAATTAGGAAGACATTGAGTCATCTACGACAAAGATTTTACTGGATAGGTATGAGGCGAGATGTGGAAGAATGGTGCAGAACATGCAGTACATGTAGTGCTAAAAGGGGACCCAAGCATACAGGACGCCCACCTTATGAAGAGTTGCCTGAGAATGTGTCAGAGTTTGTGAAAGTGTTACGGGAAAGGAT
>NW_013795881.1:0-576 GCF_000517525.1 Limulus polyphemus | reverse complement strand
CAAACGCTATAATTCACACCGAACGACTCACGCGCTTCACTCATTTGTCCGTCTCTATCTCTGTCTGCAATTCAATTACATGCCGTCACTTCTTGGCGATCTTATATACAAGAATACCGCACATCTAGTAAACATTCGAGGCTTCACGAAGGGATGAATTTTCTGGAAGCTCATGACGTGTTACTAGCGTCACATGACTTCCGCTGTCGTAACACTGCCCTTCCTTAGTATTGTTCGTCCCGAACAACAGCCACTTACATTAAACCAATAGATAAATAACAATAACTTAATTAAGTGCACAGAATTTACAAACACTACAAACACAAAATTAAAATTCAACAAAGTCTCTTAATTTTACGGGACGTATCATCTTCCGTACTGATCTCCGTCTTGTTGGCTTCTGCTTCATGTGAGGTTCATCTGCTTCATCAGGAAATGTCCTACCATTGGTTACAGTCACATCAGTAGTAGTAACTTCATCAAGGGCTTCACTGTTTCCCTTCTCAAAACCGAGTACAGTTTCTTCTTCAACAGTGGCCTTTCCAGGTGACACATCTTCAGTGGCGTCTTTTGTTC
>NW_013795880.1:0-579 GCF_000517525.1 Limulus polyphemus | reverse complement strand
GGGGAAGCTGATTTTGAGAGGACAACAGTCCGTGTTAGTGAGTCCTTCCTTGGTTTTATCCAGATAAGACAGAAGGATGCTGAGAGCTTGGTAGAAGACATCTTGAAACAGCTAGAGAAGGACGAAATGAAGCTACACGATTGTCGGTCACAGTGCTATGACAACGCTGCTGTGATGGCTGGACACAGAAGTGGTGTTAATTTTATTAATAATCTTGTCTTTAGATAGTAAATTAGACAAATGTCTATAACAAGTGCTGGTGGTGCAGTGGCTATCACATCCGCCTAACACGCAGAAAATCCCAGATTCAATTCCTGGCAGGCACAACAGAATTCTTTATTTTTAAGGGTTAACGCGTTCAGTTGTCCAAGATATGTTTTTTATCATCTCTTATTTCGTGTTCAGTTAGTGACTTACGCTTTTCGTTTTTTCGAGTGGTGCATTTTCTTGGTTTGTTTTTTTCATGTGTAGAAGGTCATGGATTTATAACAAAAAAAATGAGGGTTCGATTCCATCCGGTGGACACAGCAGATAGCCATCGGTATGTGCAAGTACAGCCTCTATTTGTATGTGTCAAAA
>NW_013795879.1:0-580 GCF_000517525.1 Limulus polyphemus | reverse complement strand
TGATGACTACTTCTAGTCTTACACTGCTAAATTAGGGACGGCTAGCGCAGATAGCCCTCGTGTAGCTTTGCGCAAAATTTAAAAACAAACAAACAAAATGAATGTATTAAAATGTTCGTGGATTCTGAGTGCAGTGTTTGTTGTACAATTCGCCTTGGTGTTTTTAGTTAGGTATATATTTTCATGATTGTACGACAATTGTCTCGCTTGTTATGTAGTCATGATTTATTATAGGTAAGAGTTCCGAGATTTATTGTATTTTTGTAAATATGTCTGTACTAGTGATAAATGTCAAAATAAAATTAAATTGTATTAAATCAAGTGATATATTAAAAATTTAGGGAAGTGATTTTTTTCCGTGTGTTGTATAGAACTTGTTTTTCCTTAATAAATAATCAGGGGGCGTCGAGAGCCAGCCCAGGCTCTGGGGTCAGTAATATCATCGCCCCCCCCCCCCTTTTATTCTATTTATTAACTTTTGCTGATTTTTCATAAAAGAAATTTAGTTGACAAGTTTCTTCATGAATCCATGAAAAAACAGTAGCCATTTTAGCTCATTAAGTAATATGCATTTCTAGTG
>NW_013795878.1:0-252 GCF_000517525.1 Limulus polyphemus | reverse complement strand
GAGACCAATTCACTAATTTGGTGGAAAAACAATTTGACAGGGTAGCCAGTTTTATCTTCTTTTGCAGAGATTTTCCTTTACAACCCACCTAAGGAGGCATTTAACAATTGAAGTTTAACTTGTAACCCAAGACATGGCAGATTGACACACACAAAAACTAATCTTTAAATGATTGTATTTCTTGTCAAAAATCTCTGAGATAAGTGACTGATAGACTTGTGCAACTAAACGTATTAGTTGGATAAAAAAAAC
>NW_013795877.1:0-576 GCF_000517525.1 Limulus polyphemus | reverse complement strand
CTTTGCTGGCACTGTAACAAACCTGGGCACAAGAGAGCTCAATGCTGGAAACTTCAGCACAGGAGAGATGATACAGCAGGAAAGGCTGGTATCCAGAAAGGTTCTTGGAACTGTGGAAAGTATGGACATTTGAGGAGCCAGTGCAGGAAGAATATTACCAACAAGTCGGCCTCAAGGAGACCAGTAGTGGTTGGTGTTGAGCGACGCCCACCAACCCCCATCATGAAAGTCCCAACAGCTAGGTGTATAATGCCAAGCACATACAGTGTCTATGTGACAGGAAAGCTAGATGGCCAAAGGTGCAATTTTGTCATAGACTCTGCGTCTCAGCAAACCCTTGTGAGCATCAAGGTGTTAGATCACGAAGGAGTACCAGAAGCCATACAGAAGCTTTATGGTGTGACAGGACATTCTACAAGATTGTGGGGACCAGTGTGGGTAACTATTGAGCTCATGGGCATAAAGGACAGAGAGGAAGTATACTTGGCTGACATTGAAGACGAATGCATATTAGGATTGGACTATCTACTACCGATAAAGTTTGTAATTGATTTTGATAAAATGATGTTTGGGAAT
>NW_013795876.1:0-577 GCF_000517525.1 Limulus polyphemus | reverse complement strand
ACTTCAACAGTACGTCTCTCACTGACTGCAGTTCAATTACTCATTACCTACACACATTGTCACGTCACGCCGTGACCATCTTATATATACCAGGCCACCCCCAATCTAGCAAATGCTAGAGCACTCCCGAAGGAACAGGATAGTTCTAGAAAACGGGTGGCGTGATACTAGTCACGTGATCTTGCTGACGCAACAGTATTATTAGAGTATTAAGGAGAAAAGGCCCTACGTTAAAAACGTAAATCCTCTGTAAAATTATTCTGATCATGAACATGTATTTGCGTTACAGACGATTAGGCTTTTTGGTCTTATGAACATATCTGAAAGTTCAATAACTTAAATTTATCTACTAAGCCTAATCAAATTAAGGACATCCTATTAGTATTTGCCTAAAACGTTATAAATTTGTTCAATTTCACTAAGTATACTAAACACTTTTTGTTTTACAACCTACCTTGTTCTTCTTGAACTTCAGTTAAAAAAAGTATTCTTAAACTTGACTACCCACTACACAGTTTATAATAGCATGTGAAGCTAGACCTAGGCTGATATTAGAACATAGAATTTGCAACAACGG
>NW_013795875.1:0-768 GCF_000517525.1 Limulus polyphemus | reverse complement strand
TTTTTTCTATCTAGTTTCACGACCAGTATTTAGTATATCAACTGATACTTAATACAGTATCTGAGTTTTTCTATCTAGTCTCACGACCAGTGTTTAGTATATCAACCGATACTTAATACAGTGTCTAAGTTTTTTCTATCTAGTTTCACGACCAGTATTTAGTATATCAACTGATACTTAATACAGTGTCTGAGTTTTTTCTATCTAGTTTCACGACCAGTAGTTAGTATATCAACCGATACTTAATACAGTGTCTAAGTTTTTTCTATCTAGTTTCACGACCAGTATTTAGTATATCAACTGACACTTAATACAGTATCTGAGTTTTTCTATCTAGTCTCACCACCAGTATATCAACTGATACTTAATACAGTGTCTGAGTTTTTTCTATCTAGTTTCACGACCAGTATTTAGTATATCAACTGATACTTAATACAGTGTCTGAGTTTTTCTATCTAGTCTCACGACCAGTGTTTAGTATATTAACCGGTACTTAATACAGTTTCTGAGTTTTTTCTATCTAATCTCACGACCAGTATTTAGTATATCAACTGATACTTAATACAGTGTCTAAGTTTTTCTATCTAGTTTCACGACCAGTATTTAGTATATCAACTGATACTTAATACAGTTTCTGAGTTTTTCTATCTAGTCTCACGACCAGTATTTAGTATATCAACTGATACTTAATACAGTGTCTGAGTTTTTTCTATCCAGTCTCACGACCAGTATTTAGTATATCAACTGATACTTAATACAGTTTCTGAG
>NW_013795874.1:0-578 GCF_000517525.1 Limulus polyphemus | reverse complement strand
ACCGTTTAGCGTAGCCGCCGAGTTTGCGAAGATAATTTATTCTTCATTTGATTTGTGTACATATTTCGTGGAAGTAAACATTCCACGTGGGTTTACTACTGAAGGTAACAACAAGAAAGTCAACTGTTACTGAACTTCATCTGGGTATTATATAGTTGAAGACTTACTTTGTTAATTTTTTCTGTTTCTTGTTAGTTCATTATAGAATACGAATGTTTGTGTTTTTGACGGGTTGAGACTAACGTTGCACCACGTGAGTTGAACTGTATGTTAAACTTTGGTAGCCAATAGAAGGAGGTCTCATGACGTGCTACAGACCGCGACATCGTCCAGGTACTGAGATGCGTATGTTTGATATATAGTTACAGTCTCAGTACAGAGCCCTGAGGGACTCCTGTTTGTAACATTAAGGCTGTAGTGATATAAAGTTACGGTCTCAGTACAGAGCCCTGAGGGACTCCTGCTTGTAACATTAAGGCTGTAGAAATGTTGTTGTTTACTCTGACTTTGGCGGATCTGTCGGTTAAAAAGCTCGAGATCCATCTAATGATAGCTTTGGTAATATTGTACTTTAATAA
>NW_013795873.1:0-668 GCF_000517525.1 Limulus polyphemus | reverse complement strand
CTTGCTACTGAATAACATACCTCTACTGTGGTTCATATACACCAAAGTATCGTGTATCTTTTTATTATTACACGCAGTACTTGCTACTGAACAACATACATCTACTGTGGTTCATATACACCAAAGTATAGTGTGTCTTTTCATTATTACACCCAGTACTTGCTACTGAACAACATACCTCTACTATGGTTCATATACACCAAAGTATAGTGTGTCTTTTCATTATTACACACAGTACTTGCTACTGAATAACATACCTCTACTGTGGTTCATATACACCAAAGTATAGTGTATCTCTTCGATATTACACACAGTGCTTGCTACTGAACAACATACCTCTACTGTGGTTCATATACACCAAAGTATAGTGTGTCTCTTCATTATTACACACAGTACTTGCTACTGAACAACATACCTCTACTGTGGTTCATATACACCAAAGTAAAGTGTGTCTCTTCATTATTACACACAGTACTTGCTACTGAATAACATACCTCTACTGTGGTTCATATACACCAAAGTAAAGTGTGTCTCTTCATTATTACACACAGTACTTGCTACTGAATAACATACCTCTAATATGGTTCATATACACCAAAGTATAGCTTATATCTTCATTATTACACACAGTACTTGCTACTGAACAACATACTTCTACTGTGGTTCAT
>NW_013795872.1:0-1288 GCF_000517525.1 Limulus polyphemus | reverse complement strand
CGGCAATACTGTGTCCTGTCAATAAGAAGATACAGGATTTATGTCAATAAGAAGATACAGGATTTATGTCCACAGTATTGTTAAATCTTCTTGTCTTCTTATTACAGTACATAGTATAGTTAAATTTTGTGTCTTCTTATTGACAGTACACAGTATTGTTAAATCTTGTGTCTTCTAATTGACAGTACACGATACAGGACTTATCAACACTATTTAACAATACTATGTAATGTCAATAAGAAGACACAAGATTTAACAATACTGAGTCCTTTCAATAAGAAGATACAAGATTTAACGATACTGTGTACTATCATAACAAGTCATAAGATTTAATGATACTGTGTACTATCAATAACAAGCCAAAAGATTTAACGATACTGTGTACTGTCAATAAAAAGACACAAGATTTAAAAATACTGCGTCTTGTCAATAAGAAGATACAGGATTTATCAACACTGTGTACTGTCAATTAGAAGATACAAGATTTAACAATACTGTGTCCTGTCAATAAGAAGATACAGGATTTATCAATACTGTGTACTGTCAATAAGAAAACTCAAGATTTAACAATACTGTGTCCTGTCAATAAGAAGATAAAGGATTTATCAAAACTGTGTACTGTCAATAAGAAGACACAAGATTTAACGATACTATGTACTGTCAATAAGAAGACAAAAAATTTAAAAATACGGTGTCCTGTCAATAAGAAGTATCTTATTATTGACAGTACACAGTATTGACAAATCCTGTATATTCTTATTGACAGGACACATTATTGATAAATCTTGTGTCTTCTTATTGACAGTACACAGTATTGATAAATCCTTTATCTTCTTATTGACAGGACACAGTATTGTTAAATCTTATGACTTGTTATGAAGGTACACAGTATCGTTAAATCTTTTGTCTTCTTATTGACAGTACACAGTATTGATAATATCTTTATCTTCTTATTGACAGGACACAGTATTGTTAAATTATGTCTTCTTATTGACAGTACACAGTATTGATAAATCCTGTATCTTCTTATTGACAGGACACAGTATTGATAAATCCTGTATCTTCTTATTGACAGGACTCAGTTTTGTTAAATCATGTGTGTTTTTATTGACAGTACACAGTATTGTTAAATATTTTGGCTTGTTATTGATAGTACACAGTATCATTAAATGTTTTGACTTGTTATGATAGTACACAGTATCGTTAAATCTTGTGTCTTCTTATTGACAGTACACATTATTGATAAATCCTTTTTCTTCTCATTCACAGGACACAGTATTGTTAATTA
>NW_013795871.1:0-2011 GCF_000517525.1 Limulus polyphemus | reverse complement strand
GATGGTTATAAATTCTGTAACTAGAGTTACACCTAAGTGTTGATGGAGTAGTTGTACATAGTAAGGCTAAAGATGAGTATGGTGATTATAATTCGGTAACTAGAGTTACACCTAGGTGTTCGTGGAATTGTTGTACCAAATAATGCTAAAGACGAGTATGTTGGTTACAAATTTGGTAACTAGAGTTACACCTAGGTGTTCTTTGGTACAACTACTCCATAAACACTTAGGTATAACTCTAGTTACCGAATGTATAATCACCATACTCATCTTTAGCCTTACTTGGTACAACTACTCCATGAACACTTAGGTGTAACTCTAGTTACCGAATTTATAACCCCCATACTCATCTTTAGCCTTACTTGGTACAACTATTCTACGAATACCTAGGTGTAACTCTAGTTACCGAATTTATAACCACCATATTCATCTTTAGCCTTACTTGGTACAACTACTCCATGAACACATACGTCTAACTATAGTTACCGCATTTATAACCACCATACTCATCGTTAGAGTTATTTGGTACAACAACTCCACGAACACCTAGGTGTATCTCTAGTTACAGAATTTGTAACCACCATACTCATGTGTAGCGTTATTTTGTACAACAACTCCACGAATACCTAAGTGTAACTCTAGTTACCGAATTTATAACCACCATACTCATCTTTAGCTTTACTTGGCACAACTACTCCACGAACACCTAGGTGTAACTCTAGTTACCGAATTTATAACCACCATACTCATCGTTAGCGTTATTTGGTACAACAACTCCATCAGAATTAATAACCCCCATACTCATCTGTAGCGTTATTTGGTACAACAACTCGACGAATACCTAGGTGTAACTCTAGTTACAGAATCTATAACCATCATACTCATCTTTAGCCTTACTTGGTACACCTACTTTATGAACAACTAAGTGTAACTCTAATTACAGAACTTATAACCACCATACTCATCTTCAGCCCTACTTGGTACAACTACTCCATGAATACCTAGGACTAACTCTAGTTACCTAATTTATAACCACCATATTCATCGTTAGCGTTATTTGGTACAACAACTCCACGAACATCTAGGTGTAACTCTAGTTACCAAATTTGTAACCAACATACTCGTCTTTAGCATTAAACCACCATACTCATCTTTAGCCTTACTTGGTACAACAACTCCACGAACACCTAGGTGTAACTCTAGTTACCGAATATGTAACCCCCATTCTCATCTGTAGCGTTATTTGGTACAACAACTCCACGAATACCTAGGTTTAACTCTAGTTACTGAATTTATAATCACCATATTCATCTTTAGCCTTACTTGGTTCAACTAGTCCACGATTACCTAGGTGTAACTCTAATAAACGAATTTATATCCACCATATTCATCTTTAGCCTTACTTGGTACAACTACTCCATAAACACTTAGGTATAACTCTAGTTACCGAATGTATAATCACCATACTCATCTTTAGCCTTACTTGTTACAACTACTCCATGAACACCTAGGTGTAACTCTAGTTAATAAATTCGGTAACTGGAGTTACACTTAGGTGTTCATGGTGTAGTTGTTCCAAGTAAGGATTAAGATGAATATGGTGGTTATGAATTCGGTAACTAGAGTTACACCTAGGTATTCGTGGAATTGTTGTACCAAATAACGATACAGATGAGTATGTGAGTTATAAATTCGGTAACTAGAGTTAAACCTAAGTGTTCATGGAGTAGTTGTACCAAGTAAGGCTAAAGATGAGTATGGTGGTTATAAATTCGGTAACTAGACTTACACCTAGGTATTCGTGGAGTTGTTGTACCCAATAACGATACAGATGAGTATGTGAGTTATAAATTCGGTAACTAGAGTTATACCTAGGTTTTTGTGGAGTAGTTGTACCAAGTAAGGCTAAAGATGAGTATGGTGGTTATAAATTCGGTTATTAGAGTTACACCTAGGTGTTCGTTGAGTTGTTGTACCAAATAATGCTAAAGACGAGTATGATGGTTACAAA
>NW_013795870.1:0-579 GCF_000517525.1 Limulus polyphemus | reverse complement strand
ACGACTGTTGTAAAGATGAGCCTCAGTATTTAGAGAGAAACAAGTTGACTTTACGTTTGTGAGTTACTTGTAGAACAAGGGAATGTGTCAGTGAATGATTTATAAGAAGAAATACTTGCTGTAGTAGCTAATAGTTACATGAGTTGGTATAGTGTTAACACACATTTTATACAATATTGGTTCTGGTATAAAAAGAATTTTGGTTCTATTTTTCTGATGGTTTTATTGTTTCTTTTTCTACCTCCCAACTGCTGATATAGCTAATCCATATTTTCTAACATACAATGTTGAATACAAGATTTGATGATTTAAAACTTTAGCCTGTCATATTGGAGGAAACAAAACCAATGGTTGACATTAAACTGTAAAATGAGTTAATTGAAAATAACTTATTAAAATCTTTGAGGGAAGGAAGTAAAAGTAAGTGTTAATATTTTAGTTACTCAACATTTATCAAGTCTAATCATTTCTTTATATTTACAGATTTTATCAAACTTTGTTTGTAAGTATAGTATTGTTTCTCTTTGTCTACAGCCAATTATAAATTACCATATTAACTGGTTGGAAGTGACAGGATTT
>NW_013795869.1:0-689 GCF_000517525.1 Limulus polyphemus | reverse complement strand
TTTAATATGTCCCTCCCCAAATCGTTATTATATGTTATAAAACTGAATGAACTCAAGAAAGTGTATAATATGTCTCTCCCCAAATTGTTGTTATATGTTATAAAACTGAATGAACTCAAGAAAATGTTTAATATGTCCCTCCCCAAATCGTTATTATATGTTATAAAACTGAATGAACTCAAGAAAGTGTATAATATGTCCCTCCCCAAATCGTTATTATATGTTGTAAAACTGAATGAACTCAAGAAAATGTATAATATGTCTCTCCCCAAATCGTTATTATATGTTATAAAACTGAATGAACTGAAGAAAATGTATAATATGTCTCTACCCAAATAGTTATTATATGTTATAAAACTGAATGAACTCAAGAAAATGTATAATATGTCCCTCCCCAAATTGTTATTATATGTTAAAAAACTGAATGAAGTCAAGAAAGTGTATAATATGTCCCTCCCCAAATTGTTATTATATGTTATAGAACTGAATGAATTCAAACAAATGTATATGTCCCTCCCCAAATCGTTATTATATGTTATAGAACTAAATGAACTCAAACAAATGTATATGTCCCTCCCCAAATCGTTATTATATGTTATAGAACTGAATGAACTCAAACAAATGTATATGTCCCTCCCCAAATCGTTATTATATGTTATAAAACTGAATGAACTCAAGAAAATGTATAA
>NW_013795868.1:0-1151 GCF_000517525.1 Limulus polyphemus | reverse complement strand
TTGTACCAAATAACGCTAAAGATGAGTATGGGGCTACACATTCAGTAACTAGAGTTACACCTAGGTGTTCAAAGAGTAGTTGTACCAAGTAAGACTAAAGATGAGTATTGTGGTTATAAATTCGGTAACTAGAGTGACACCTAAGTGTTCATAGAGTAGTTGTTCCAAGAAAGGCTAAAGCTGAGTAAGGTGGTTATAAATTCTAGGTGTAACTCTAGTTACCGAATTTATTACCACTATACTCATCTTTAGTCTTACTTGGTACAACTACTCCATGAACACTTAGGTTTAACTCTAGTTACAGAATTTATAACCACCATAATCATTTTTAGCCTTACTTGGTACAACTACTCCATGAACACTTAGGTGAAACTCTAGTTACCAAATTTATAACCACCATATTCATCTTTAGCCTTACTTGGTACAACTACTCCATGAACACCTAGGTGTAACTCTAGTTACCTAATTTATAACCACCATACACATCTTTAGCCTTACTTGGTAAAACTACTACAAAAACACCTAGGTGTAACTCTAGTTACCGAATTTATAACTACCATACTCATCTGTAGCTTTTCTTGGTACAAGAACTCCATGAACACCTACGTGTAACTGTAGTTACCGAATTTATAACCACCAAACTCATCTTTAGCGTTATTTGGTACAACAGCTCCACGAACAACTAGGTGTAACTCTAGTTCCCGAATTTATAAATACCATACTCATCTTTTGCTTTAGTTGGTAGAACAACTCCATGAACATCTAGGTGTAACTCTAGTTTCGGTGTTCGTGGAGCTGGGCGTTATTTGGTACAAAAAGATGAGTATGGTGGTTATAAGATCGGTAACTACATAGGTGTTCGTGGAGTTGTTGTACCAAGTAAGGCTAAAGATGAGTATGGTTATTATAAATTCGGAAATTAGAGTTACACCTAGCTGTTCATGGAGTAGTTGTACCAAGTAAGGCTAAAGATGATTATAGGGTTACACATTCGGTAACTAGAGTTACACATAGGTGTTCATCTAGAAGTTGTACCAAGTAAGGCTAAAGATGAGTATGGAGTTACACATTCGGTAACTAGAGTTACACATAAGTGTTCATGGAGTAGTTGTTCCAAGTAACGCTAAAGATGAGTATGATGACTATAAATT
>NW_013795867.1:0-575 GCF_000517525.1 Limulus polyphemus | reverse complement strand
CGTATGCAAATGTGGAAGGCGTTAAAGAGGACATCGACATGTTTTTTGCTTCAAAGCCAAGTGACTTCTTTAACCAGGGCATTAACAACCTGATTGTAAGATGGAAAAGCATCATCGATAAGAATAGAGACTATTTCATTTAATAAATGTTTTGATGTAAAAATTGTTCGGGTGTTTTTCATCTAAAAAACGGCAACATTAATTTCTTGACGACCTAATATTTGCGCTACCAAACAGGGACAGAAACAAGTAAATTCTAGTCAGTTGAGGATTATATATTCTGGTTTTTGGATACATTTCTGCATTTAGATTTCAGTACAGTTTTCATTGGTGAGGTTATACACAATACTCACGAAGGAGCAGGACAGGTTAAAATGTTTACTTTGAGGCTTTCATGAAATGGGTAAGACAGGATGGGATGAGTACCCCTACTCTTATCCTGGATAAACAAGATATACAGTTTTGAACAAAATGTTTGCATATGTTGTAACAAATAAGATCATTATTATTAAGATGGAATACAAATACACTTAGAGCTGTCAAATTGAGAAATGCATGTTATATTAAACATCTAC
>NW_013795866.1:0-579 GCF_000517525.1 Limulus polyphemus | reverse complement strand
AGCACGGACTCTCGTCCTAAACCTAGCCCTGTAGACTTCCGACTGATTTTGGGTTCCGTACCTGCGTCCTAGAGCCGCTACCAGTGCTCTATAGTTGTGCCTGTCGTTTGCTGACAACTGTCCAAGTATTTTCAGTGGTTGTCCTTTCAAGCTCGTTGCCAGATATACAGCTTTCTGCTCCTCTGTCAATCCGTTCATCTCTGCCAGTAGCTCAAACTGTGTCCTATATGTTTCCCACGGTGCTTTCCCATCATATTCCTGTGGCTTTTTTCTTACTGAATCACTCCTAGTACTGACATTCATATCTGGGATATGACTTCTAACAGGACTGAAGATGTCTGCATTAGGGTTTAGCTGCGGGGTCTGGAAGGGACTTGCCATTGTCTGGGGCTGATTAAGTCGATGGTTAATGTATCCTTCTTGTGTAAAAGACAATAGATCATCATTTAATGTATCTAATTCGCTTTTAAATTTACTAATGTTTTCCATTTGTACTTCTTGCCACTGTAGTTGACTTTCCTGTAGTTGCTACTGACTTTCTTTCTGATTCCTTTCTTGTTCCAGTTGCCACTGCTGTAA
>NW_013795865.1:0-577 GCF_000517525.1 Limulus polyphemus | reverse complement strand
AAAGTTTTTCTTCATTACCCATTCAAGCCGTCTCCAGCCATTATTAAATGTAGGGATGTCTAATATCAATCCTTTAAAAACAGTGTAAACAAGATTGTTTTTGAAGAATTAATATTAGTCATCCCTACATTTACTTCCGTTTTTGACAAGTTTTTTCTTTACTTGTTTTAGATCCATTTAAGTATGAATGTAATTAAACAGTTATAGCAACAAGCGGACTGCCAGCTAAGAAAAGGAAACACGCAACATATAAACTGGAATAAAATCTTTCTGCTTGGAAATGTCAGTAATTTTCTTTACATTTTGCCATTAGTTTAATTCAATTAAAATGTTAAGGAAAGACTATTGTACTCCCATTCATTGTAATCAAAAGTAGGAATGAACCTTTTTGCTGTAAAACTGAATTCACACTGAGATAAAATGTTTAGAAAAAACGACCTTTATACTCCAGATATATATATATTGTTATGTATCTGCTCGTTTGTTAATTTCCGGTATAAATTCTTTTCGAGGAACTTCAGCGACACAAGTCCTTTCCTAATTAAAACTACTTTATTCTTTCTCGATACAACTTTGC
>NW_013795864.1:0-578 GCF_000517525.1 Limulus polyphemus | reverse complement strand
AGAATTGGGGAATCCCGCTTTCGACAGTCAACAGAATCATCGTGCAATTCAGGAAACACGGCAAGGAAACAACTGAGCAGTGTCCGGGTCGTCCTGGTCCATCGGAGAGGACAAAAAGGGCTGTCAAGAGGAACATCGAAATAAATCCCAGATTAACGACTGCAGAAGTGGCCAAAGTTGGTGGGATGAGCCCGAAATCTGTTCAACGGATTCTCCACAGATTGGGTTATCGTTGCAGAGCAGCTAGATGGAAGCTCTTATTAAGACCTGCCAACATAGTCAGACGAAAGAAGTGGGCAAGTGATATGATGACCAAGCCTCTGGACATTTGGAAGACCGTATTGTTCTCAGACGAATCAAGATTCGCTCAATTTTCGGACAGTGGAAGGATATGGGTTTGGAAAATGCCTCACTAAGAGTTTTGGCTCAACAGATTGCAGCCAACTGTGAAGCATGGTGGTTTCAGCGTGATGGTTTGGGGAGCTGCTTAGGTTGGTGGGAGTTCGAGCTTTGTGGAGTGCGTTGGCAACATAAATTTTGCGAAATACGTCGAAATATTGGAGGAAGGACTCTTGCCA
>NW_013795863.1:0-619 GCF_000517525.1 Limulus polyphemus | reverse complement strand
GGGTCTCTATTTAGATACATTAGGTACATCACTATGTCAACTATTCAGGTGACTAACGATCAACAAAAATGAATACTGGTTTTTTTCACACTTACATATAATGATAAAATAATAAATAAATAACACATAACAATGAAATAGGTACAAAATTAAGAATATTTCTAATTCAGGCCAATCTATGGCCTATAAAACCTTGACACTACATGTTTGACCTTTTTCATGTCACCATCGTGAGTGACTTGCAAGACATAAAAGTGTCATACATGTTCCTTTTTATCTAAATCATGTGACTTATGTCTAAGGTTATTATTTCTAGATAAATCTCAGAGGTTCTGCCATATTCTTACACAGATGTTTGTCTCTATTTAATAATTAATGATCTTTTTTTAAACTTTATTATTCCTAAAGATTTACAGATATATTGACTCCAATACCCTTTGGTTCAGCTAATATTACCAGTATTATACTCATGGGAAGTTATATAGAACTTACTTCTGATGTTAAGTTGTATAGAACTTACTTCTGATGTTAACTTGTATAGAACTTACTTCTGATGTTAAGTTGTATAGAACTTACTTCTGATGTTAACTTGTATAGAGCTTACTTCTGGTGTTAAGCT
>NW_013795862.1:0-579 GCF_000517525.1 Limulus polyphemus | reverse complement strand
GGCACACAAGGCCTACCCAACAGCACTACCCGATGTCCTCAAGCTGTTGCTGAGGGATCAGTTTGTAGACGACTTGGACAGTCAACAACTCGAGATACAAGTAAAGCAAGCACACTCCTCTACTATGTAGGATGCAATGGCCAGAGTTCTTGAATTCGAATCCTACATTACGTCCAGCACAGAGGTACCAAAGTTGGTACAGTCATCAGGATTCAATGCCAGAAAAGGTATGCTTTCAGAGAGATTTGAGGTACTTTGCTGGCACTGTAATAAACCTGGGCACATGAGAGCTCAATGCCGACAACTACAACACAGGAAAAATGCCATGGCAGTAAAGGCTGCTACCCAGAAAGGTTGTTGGAACTGTGAAGATCAAGGACATAAGAGGAGCCAGTGTAAGAAGAATACTACCAACAAGTCAGTTTTGAAAAACCAGTAGTGTTTGGTATTGAAGGACGCCCACGAACCCCCCATTGTGAAAATCTCAACAGCTAGGTGTAAAATAGCAAGCACATATAGTGTCTACATGAGAGGAAAGCTGGATGACCAAAAGTGCAACTTTGCCATAGATTCTGTATC
>NW_013795861.1:0-578 GCF_000517525.1 Limulus polyphemus | reverse complement strand
GAAGACACAATAATTAACAATACTGTGTATTGTCAATAAGAAAACAAAAGATTTAACAATACTATGCACTGTCGATAAGAAGACACAAGATTTAACGATACTCTGTACTGTCAATAAGAAGACACAAGATTTAACAATACTGTGTAATGTCGATAAGAAGACACAAGATTTAACGATACTGTGTATTATCAATAAGAAGACACAAGATTTAACAAGACTATGTATTATCAATAACAAAACAAAAGATTTAACAACACTGTGTAGTGTCAATAAGAAGACACAAGATATAACAATACTGTGTACTATCAATAACAAGCCATAAGATTTAACGATACTGTGTACTATCAATAACAAGCCACAAGATTTAACGATTATGTGAACTATCAATAAGAAGACACAAGATTTAATAATACTGTGTACTGTCGATAAGAAGACATAAGATTTAACTATACTGTGTACTATCACAAACAATGCAAAAGATTTAACTAAAATGTGTACTGTCAATAAGAAAACAAAAGATTTAACAATACTGTGTACTGTCAATAAGAAGACACAAGATTTAAACGATACTGTGTACT
>NW_013795860.1:0-579 GCF_000517525.1 Limulus polyphemus | reverse complement strand
TCGGGTTAATTTGAGTGAAGAGCTCATTACAGAACATTTATGTTGAAGCTGTAAACTGAAACGTTGGGAAAATGAAAATATTTGAAAGATTCATTCCTAATTACGCATACTATATATATTCCAGTCAGCATTACCTAATTAGAAAATTTTATTCTTTTTTTTTTATAATTTCGAAATAAATTATTTTTTTCCAGTAAACTTTTTTGAGTTGTCACGTTCTTGTTACTTGCCGTGAAAGATTTTAATGTTTTTCTTTTAACTGCACCAGAAAACAAAAATGTATATATCTATATACACTCTCACACACACCCAGTTTCAAAAGCCATATAGACATACTTATTCAGATTTATTCAGGAATATCTTTTCTTTTTCCTTCAAATGTTCTGCACTTAGTTATAGTTTTTGTAACCAGAATGTAAGCTTACTTTAATACTCGCATCAGGATTACATCTCATAGGTCCAGTGGTTAGCGTGCTCATCTGTGGATCCGAGATTGTTTCGTTAACCCCCCCCCTAAAAAAATAAATAAAAATAAAATAAAAAATAAACAAACAAAAAAACGAAATCACACTCTTCACT
>NW_013795859.1:0-578 GCF_000517525.1 Limulus polyphemus | reverse complement strand
CTGGCCCAGGAGCCTTATCATTTTTTAAACTTTCCTATTTTTTATTAACCAGCTCAGAATTAATGCAGTTATCTTGTTTAATCTCGTTTCCATTTATCAACTGATCAAGATGTGGAATAGTGCTTAAATCTTCATTAGTAAAAACCAAAGAAAAAGTAAAATTTAATAACCCAGCCATCTCATAATCATCAGATACTAGCCTTCCTTTATCATCCATCAAGGGTCATATCCCTATCCTAACATTTTGTTTCCCCTTAATGTATTTAAAGAAATCCTTACTGTTAATGTTTACATTTTCAGCCAACTTTTTCTCATATATCCTTTTTGATGTCTTAATTTCCTGTTTCACCAACTTTATTGATCTTCTATGATCTTCTAAGTCTCCTGTCACACCAGTCAATTTAAATTTCTTAAATTTATGATGCTTTTCTTTAATTTTACTTAAACTCTTTTTGAGCCAACATTTTCTTTCTATTAGGAATATGTTTACATTGAATATTTAAAAATTTATCTTAAAAATTTTCCACATCTGATCAGTGTCTCCAAATAACTCAGCTGCCAATTCACAACAGATAACT
>NW_013795858.1:0-579 GCF_000517525.1 Limulus polyphemus | reverse complement strand
CCTACGGATATAATCACTAGTGATGTTTGTAGGAATACTTCCTTACGGATATAATCACTAGTGATGTTTGAAGGAATACTTCCCTACGGATATAATCACTAGTGATGTTTGTAGGAATACTTCCATACGGATATAATCACTAGTGATGTTTGAAGGAATACTTCCTTACGGATGTAATCACTAGTGATGTTTGAAGGAATACTTCCTTACGGATATAATCACTAGTGATGTTTGAAGGAATACTTCCGGATATAATCACTAGTGATGTTTGAAGGAATACTTCCTTATGGATATAAACACTAGTGATGTTTGAAGGAATACTTCCTTACGGATATAATCACTAGTGATGTTTGAAGGAATACTTCCGGATATAATCACTAGTGATGTTTGAAGGAATACTTCCTTATGGATATAATCACTAGTGATGTTTGTAGGAATACTTCCATACGAATATAATCACTAGTGATGTTTGAAGGAATACTTCCCTACGGATATAATCACTAGTGATGTTTGTAGGAATACTTCCCTACGGATATAATCACTAGTGATGTTTGAAGAAATACTTCCCTACGGATATAA